>NC_091123.1:54061943-54361943 GCF_040183065.1 Periplaneta americana
TGTGTGGCTCACAGCTGTTTCGGTGCTACTTGACACCTACTAGATCTGGGCGCTATCTCAACTTCGCTGCCTGTTGTGTGGGTGAGTTCGTGTGATGAAGAATTGTGTGAAATAGAGTGTGTTTTGAAATTGATCTGTGTGTTGAGAATTTGATTAGGGTGTGTTTCAGTGTGTCTGTATATTTCATATTGTTCTAGTGTGACGAGTTTTTGGTTTTTGGGTTATATGTGTAAGATTTCCATGTCTGTATTTATGCTATTGTATGTGTGGTTAGCATTAGTTATGTGTTCGGCAAATGTAGATGTATTGTGTCCTCTGGTTATTGCTTTAATGTGTTCTTCGTATCGAGTTTGGAATGATCTGCCTGTCTGTCCAATGTAGAAACTGTCGCAACTATTGCATGTGAGTTTGTATACACCTGTGTGATTGTATTTATTTGTTTGTGTGTTGAGATGTCATTGTAGTGTGTTTTCTGTTCTATATTCTATGTTGTATTTCTATTTTCTGAATGAGGATGCGATCTTGTGTGTGTTTTTGTTTTCGTATGTTAATGTGATGTATTTCTTGTGATTGTGTTGTGTTTTGTGTTTTTTTGTGTTTGCTGAGTTTATGTTTTGTCTTCCTTATGATGTTGTCTATTATATATGGGTTGTAACCATTTTCTTGTGCTATGTATTTGATTTTGTTCACTTCTTCATTGTAGTGTTGTCGGCTCATGGGTATGTTGAGTAATCTGTGTACCATTGTCCTGAATGCAGCATGTTTGTGTTGTGTGGAGTGATTAGTTGTGTTGTGTATGTGTGGTGGTGGTGGTGGTGGTTGGTTTTCTGTATATTTTGAAGGCGTGTTTGTTGTCAACTTTTGTTATGGTGATGTCTAGGAAATTTATGGAGTTATTGTTTTCAAGTTCTAGTGTGTATTGAAGTTTTGGGTGTATTTCGTTTATGTATTGGTGTAGTTTGTGTATTTGTCGTTTGTTTCCTTTGTATAGTATGAGTATGTCGTCTACGTATCTGTGCCAGTATATTATGTTGTTTGCATATTTGTTGTGTTAATTGTTGAGTATGTATGTTTGTTCTGTGTTGTGTAAAAATATCTCTGCTAGTATGCTATCTGAATTGTTTTAGGTTATAAATAAAATAAAGCATGTATATTGTGGGCCCCTATCACCACGGCATGGCGCGTCCTCAGGTTGCGGATCGAGGAGACGGCCTCCAGATATGGAGGGTAGCTGTGAATATATTGAATAAGCAGTCGCGGACAGCCGATGAGGGGTGGTCCTCCAGCTATTACCGGTTGTTCTGTATGGTTGTGAAACTTGGACTCTCACTTTGAGAGAGGAACAGAGATTAAGGGTGTTTGAGAATAAGGTGCTTAGGAAAATATTTGGGGCTAAGAGGGATGAAGTTACAGGAGAATGGAGAAAGTTACACAACACAGAACTGCACGCATTGTATTCTGCACCTGACATAATTAGGAACATTAAATCCAGACGTTTGAGATGGGCAGGGCATGTAGCACGTATGGGCGAATCCAGAAATGCATATAGAGTGTTAGTTGGGAGACCGGAGGGAAAAAGACCTTTAGGGAGGCCGAGACGTAGATGGGAAGATAATATTAAAATGGATTTGAGGGAGGCGAGATATGATGATAGAGAATGGATTAATTTTGCTCAGGATAGGGACCAATGGCGGGCTTATGTGAGGGCGCCAATGAACCTCCGGGTTCCTTAAAAGCCAGTAAGTAAGTAAGTATAAATAAAATAAAAGTTCTCCTGTCATAATAATGACTAGATAGGCTATTTAAAAATGTTTCAGACTCAACAAGGATCAACCGGTATTAAAAGTATTTAACATAAGTAACTAATTAATTTATTTATTGTAAGAGTTAAGGGAAATTACTTTAGAAATAGAAATATAACAGGACTGCCATTAACTGGGTTGATACAGGTATATGTATTCGATGACAGCAGCAGCAGCAGCAGCAGCAGCAGCAGCAGCAGCAGCAGCAGCAGCAGCAGCAGCAGCAGCAGCAGCAGCAGCAGCAGCAGCAGCAGCAGCAGCAGCAGCAGCAGCAGCAGCAGCAGCAGCAGCAGCAGCAGCAGCAGCAGCAGCAGCAGCAGCAGCAGCAGCAGCAGCAGCAGCAGCAGCAGCAGCAGCAGCAGCAGCAGCAGCAGCAGCAGCAGCAGCAGCAGCAGCAGCAGCAGCAGCAGCAGCAGCAGCAGCAGCAGCAGCAGCAGCAGCAGCAGCAGCAGCAGCAGCAGCAGCAGCAGCAGCAGCAGCAGCAGCAGCAGCAGCAGCAGCAGCAGCAGCAGCAGCAGCAGCAGCAGCAGCAGCAGCAGCAGCAGCAGCAGCAGCAGCAGCAGCAGCAGCAGCAGCAGCAGCAGCAGCAGCAGCAGCAGCAGCAGCAGCAGCAGCAGCAGCAGCAGCAGCAGCAGCAGCAGCAGCAGCAGCAGCAGCAGCAGCAGCAGCAGCAGCAGCAGCAGCAGCAGCAGCAGCAGCAGCAGCAGCAGCAGCAGCAGCAGCAGCAGCAGCAGCAGCAGCAGCAGCAGCAGCAGCAGCAGCAGCAGCAGCAGCAGCAGCAGCAGCAGCAGCAGCAGCAGCAGCAGCAGCAGCAGCAGCAGCAGCAGCAGCAGCAGCAGCAGCAGCAGTAGTAGTAGTAGTAGTAGTAGTAGTAGTAGTAGTAGTAGTAGTAGTAGTAGTAGCAGTAGTAGCAGTAGTAGTAGTAGTAGTAGTAGTAGTAGTAGTAGTAGTAGTAGTATTATTACAGGCAAGATCATATATCGTCGTTGTTCCTGCAATAACTCCTATGTAACATATTTATCGCTTTCAGATTTTTCCTCTAGTAAATAACTTTAAGTAGGTAGTGATACAGCAAGTAATAAAATCTCCTATATGTAATTATATTTCTTCGTTTCGAAAATGTAAGAATTCACAGTCTCCTATGTACGGCTGCCACAGGGTGAATAAATGTGTTTTTTCCTCCTACTGAAAAATTGTATATTTTGCATATAGGAGTTATTGTAGGAACAACGACTATATGTGCTTTCTATCTCGCCAAAATTAATTTAAACACGAAGCAATATCATCGATGGCATATAGAGAAAGAAATGAATAGTATTTATGCCGTTCCAGAATTTGAAGAATTTTCTTGACGGAGCACCCGAAGGAGTAATCTACTTCAGCCTTGGTACCAACGTTAGAAGTGACGGAATGTCAGTGGAGAAGAGGCAGATTTTTCTGGACGCCTTTTCAGAACTACAAAATTTCAGAATACTGTGGAAATGGGAAGGTGACGAATTACCAGGGAAACTTTGCAATGTCAAAGTGGCCAAGTGGCTACCACAACAAGATATTCTAAGTAAATACTCTCTAACATAACGTTCTTTGTATGAAGGTGATGTAAAGTGCAAACTATTTCATCATATTTCTTACACTTAATTTTTTAATGATAACTAAACTAAAAGGACAGAATATTTTTTTGTCCATCAGATTTTAGCAAGTTCTAGTTTGATTTATGTCTCAAAATCTCTCTCTGAGCACAGATCTTATACAGGGTGTTTCAGAGGTGGTGTTACAAACTGTCAGGGATGATGGCGAAGGGCACATGTATCAATTTGAGATAAGAAACCATGGTCCGGAAATAAATTGTAATTTGGCACCACGTACCCTCCTTGCCTTAACCTTTGGAACAGTCGTGGAAAGATGGTATGGGCCGGATGTCTCCTACGTGGGTACTTGCCCCGATACAATATGTGAGCTTGTCTACTGTTCCCATTGGCTCATCCGTATTCGAAAATCAGATCTGCTTATTCCGCTCTCGTGTACTCCTCCATTTCACTAGGACTGAGCGACTGGACACTGCAACTTGTACATATACTCTGCTGTCTAACAGACGTGCATATCAGGACCGACCATGTCCTTTACACATTACGCTATCTGCATTGCTTTAGTGTAGTTTCCTGTCGTCATCCCTCAGACAGCACACTGAATGGAATACTGTAAGTAGACAACGTAAACAACGTCAGATGAATACAGTATGTGTAAGATGTACAGATAAATATACATAAATAAGGTGTACAGAGGAATAAAATTATTTCATTTCCATACGACTATTTTTGCTTGTAACTTTCGACTCGGTCATTTCCGGACCACGGCTCCTGATCTCAAATTGATACATGTGCCCTTCGCCATCATCCCTGAGTTTGTAACACCACCTCGGAAACAGCCCGTATATTAAATATTTCCCTGTTGTTTGTATATTGCAATATATTATGATCCAAAACAAAATACAATGGATATGAATTCATTCATTCATAGTGTTCTGCCCAAGAGCAGGTTTTTTCACTACAAACCCAGTTTTTACTAGTCTTTCCTATTTTCTGCCCTCCTCTTTGTCGTCTCATATGATCCATGCATCTTAATGTCGTCTATCATCTGATATACAGGGACGTCACTTTATTTTTACCAACATTTTTAACATTAACCTGGCTATACTCGGAAACACTGTTGCCCCCTTCCATTACAGGAGTTTGATGTTACTAGTGAATATGTAAACAAATCATTTTACTAGGTATAGGAGGAGAGAAAAGTAGTGTATCCATTTATGTTGTAGGGAAATACGATATTACGATTTTCAGCTTGATCATCACTTTTACGGAATTTATCAAAATACAGTAGAGTAGTAACATTTTTTTTTTCAAAAACTCAACTTTTTAGGCGGCTATGTTCGTTATGTAATCTCTACTTTATTTAGCATATTAATTATTGATGTTAACATACAATATAGAGAGGGCATTTAAATTGAGGGGCTCATAAGTAAAGGGCTGTAAGTGCACTTGTTACTTTTGAGAAAATGGGGTTTACATATTTAAGCTTTCGTAAAACCGGTGAAATTTTTATTTAAATTTTAATGTGTGATGCGATTAAAATATCCCTTTGCCACTAAAATTTTAGATACTTTAGCTTACACTGGATGCACTTAACTCATGTTATTACAAATGTCACTAGAATTCCTTTGCTTCTAGCCACCTCAATTAAAAATAAGCTAATCTGAATTTTTAAACAAGTTGCTGAAAATGGTTGCCGTTCATGGTTGCTTCAATTCTTTACGCATATTATTAAAAACATTTTGAAGCATATTCTCTGAAATTTAATTTATCGTTTCTTGAATATAATTTTTAGTACGATATTATTAATATAGGTTCTTTCTTCTATAGAAAACGCAACCATATTTCTGAAACACACTATACAATGCAGTGTTTACTTCACTGCTTGAAGATTTTGAATGCAACAGCGGCCGTAAGTTTGTGTGTCTGACGGGAGCAAGGACATTAGTGGACGGGTGAGAGTGAAGTACATTCAGAAATGCAGGTACAATAAAAATGCAAGTAAAAATAAAATGATGTCCCTGTATCTTCTGCCCCAAAATCTTCTACCGTTTACTATTCCTTCTAGTGTAGCGGTCCTCAGCGAACAGCACCCTGGGGCTGGCGTCTCTTACCCGCGGAAAACACAGTGCACCATGGTGCACTCGTATCTGCTAGCGGGTATGCTCTCTACCTCTTCCTGCTGCACGACGGTGCACACGGGACGACACCGCTTACCCTTTGCACATTTCAGCGAGTGCTGACGACCACTGTTCTAGTGCATCCTTCAAACGGCAGATTCTTCTCAACCAATGACCCACCAATTCTTTTTCCTCTTTATGATCAGTTTCAGCATCATTGTTTCTTCATCCACTCTTTCCAACAAAGCTTCGTTTCTTATTCTGTCTGTCCACTTCACACGCTCCTTTCTTCCCCCCTGGACGAAAGGAATTGGCCTCCCTATCCCATTATCTCCTGGTCTAGTTGCCTCATGAGTGATGACTTATTGGTGTTACTAATGAGGTTCAAACCTGTCTTCGGACAGTTGACTAAACAACATGTTTCTCATTACGAATGTTAAATCTTTCTGTCTTATGTTTTATTTATATTAAAATATTGCTTTTACATTTAGTTTTATTTCTATAGATAGACATAAATCTTCACTTTTTTCTCCGTATTAGACCCGTATCAGTTAATTTTAGCGGGGTACACAACAGTTTTACAACTTATTATTTCTTTTACGTTTGGCAAAATAATGTATATTTCATTTTGCATTCTTTAAATTACATGGATGTAATTATTAAACTCACGTTCCAGATGGAAATAGAAACTAAATATAACTAAATGAGTTTCAAGTTAAAGGTAAATGTTTAATGATGTAGGTTCTGTTTTCCTTGGCATCGGTGTGGCTGTTGAACGTTGAGAAAGCAAGCAGGTGTAGTAGTGATGTTTAACTTATTAACAGTAACTTTCGTAATTACAAGAAAATATTTTCTACAGTACTTTATTTTATTAAACCATATCGAAAACGAATAGCATTTCAATGTTCTTTAAGTTACCTGTATTTTATATACGACTATATGATTCTGCTTTGAACCCAATAGTATATTTGGTTCATTTTAAATCCTGTCTTATTTTGTTGACTTCTGTTTATATGTCCCTCTGTTTTATTTGCTACTGTTATTGAAACTTTCACCCAAATTTTTCTATATTAAAAGCATTTTTTTTTTTCATTTGTGTCTGGCACGGATTATGTTGTACATGAAAATTAGTCTAACAACACATTTGTGTATTCGTATTTTCCAAATGTTTTGCCTTTAACAACCTGCAATTATGTCGGTCTTTATTTCTTTGTTGAAAGAGTACCTTCTTAAATTTGCATAGCTAGTAATATTACTCGGTTAAGAGAGAAGTTTTATATGATATTCTTATTGAATTTGGTATTCCCAAGAAACTAGTTCGATTAATTAAAATGTGTCTCAGTGAAACAAACAGCAGAGTTCATATAGGTCACTTTCTGTCAGATGCATTTCCAGTTCACTGTGGGCTAATGCAAGGAGATGCACTATCACCTTTACTTCTTAACTTTGCTCTAGAGTATGCCATTAGGAAAGTCCAGGAAAACAGAGAGGGTTTGGAATTGAACAGGTTACATCAGCTGCTTGTATATGCGGATGACGTGAATATGTTAGGAGAAAATCCACAAACGATTAGGAAAAACACGGGGATTTTACTGGAAGCAAGTAAAGAGATAGGGTTGGAAGTAAATCCCGAAAAGACGAAGTACCGTATATGATTATGTCTCGCGACGAGAGTATTGTACGAAATGGAAATATAAAAATTGGACATTTATCTTTCGAAGAGGTGGAGAAGTTCAAATATATTGGAGCAACAGCAACAAATATAAATGATACTCGGGAAGAAATTAAACACAGAATAAATATGCGAAATGCCTGTTATTATTCGGTTCAGAAGCTTTCATCGTCCAGTCTGCTGTCAAAAAATGTGAAAGTTAGAATTTATAAAACAGTTATATTACCGGTTGTTCTTTATGGTTGTGAAACTTGGACTCTCACTTTGAGAGAGGAACATAGTTTAAGAGTGTTTGAGAATAAGGTTCTCAGGAAAATATTTGGGCCTAAGAGGGATGAAGTTGCAGGAGAATGGAGAAAGTTACACAACACAGAACTGCACGCATTGTATTCTTTCACCTGACATAATTAGGAACATTAAATCCAGACGTTTGAGATGGACAGGGTATGTAGCACGTATGGGCGAATCCAGAAATGTATATAGAGTGTTAGTGGGGAGGCCGGAGGGAAAAAGACCTTTGGGGAGGCCGAGACGTAGATGGGAAGAATATTAAAATGGATTTAAGGGAGGTGGGATATGATGATGGAGAATGGATTAATCTTGCTCAGGATAGGGACCGATGGCGGGCTTATGTGAGGGCGGCAATGAACCTCCGGGTTCCTTAAACGCCAGTAAGTAAGTAAGTAAGTAATATTTATACCAAAATATATGAATTAGACAACAGTTCAATAATATTATTATCCAAAAATAACTAGCATCTTATAGGAACTCAAGATTATGTCATAGCTCTATACTGCGTTCCATAATGATTGATAGGAGAAGTAAATATTGCCGGCAGAGGAGGAGAGAAGTGCTATTCAACCAATGAAAGAGGTCTCATTCCACGCTTGTCTTGAAGTTAGATGGGGGTAGAACGCTTCAGACAGCCCAACTTCAAAATAAGCGTGGAATAAGACCTCTGCCATTGGTTGAATATCACCTATATTACTCTTCTCCTCTCCCGGCAATATTTACTTCTCCTGTCAGACATTATGGAATGAAGTATAGTACTTCTGACAAGATACAATTATGTTTAATTAATTTTCTGATTATATGAAGCAGGTAAAATCATCATTGTAAGTCATTTTCGTTTTCATAACGAAACATCACGAGCATAACATAAAATGTTCGTTTCTTCATTTCCCATAGAGTAACCATTTTTAGTTTCAACTTTCTTAATTATTTCATTCATTATTGAAGTAATCAATAAGGGGCTCAAAAAATCACAGAACCTAATTTCTTCCTCTAGAGGCAGACGTAGGCCTACTTGAATACCTAACTTCACATTTTTCTTTATTTTATTGTACAGTGCGATCGAAAAGTCTCTCCGCAGTGCTTGTGTAGCCAAGAATCCACTAGGCAGAGAATTCAAGTGGCAGCACTGGCCGCTAAGCACATGATGGACTGGGGTTGTGAGGTTGTCCGACCCCTAGTCATTTGTTACCGGCGTATCATTGTCATCCTATCCAGGAGACTTTCTTTTTTTCAGTTATTAATTTAGTCTATATAGCATAATTTAATCTTCAATCACAATCAATTAATCATTGTAACATTCATAATTACAGGCCATCCAAAAATCAAAGTATTCATATACCAAGGAGGCATGCAGAGCACAGAAGAAGCTATACAGGCCCAAGTCCCTCTTATCGGGATTCCCTTCTTCGCAGATCAAGATGTCAATGTGAGGAAGGTTGTTGAGGCGGGTGCAGGAATATACGTGGACTTCCAAGATATCACCAAGGATGTCATCCTGAACACAATCCACAAAATAATCCATGATCCTTCGTGAGTACAGTTAGAAAAATTCTATCATGAGAGATTTATTTCTTATCATCATCATCATCATCATCATCATCATCATCATCATCATCTACCTCAAGGTGGACGGATTCCGATCCGTTTCGACTCAGAGGTCGTCTTCTCATCGTAGTCGTGGTCGACCAATACTTCGTTTTCCTTTTGGTATGTATTCATAAAGGCATCTAGCTGGTCTTGATAGTGTCATCCTTTGTATATATTGGAACCATTTTTTTTATTTTTTTTAATCATACTATTTAAGTCAGTTATATGCAGCTTACCTCTCATAACATCATTCCGTAGGGTATATCCAGCTACATAACGTAAGAATTTCATTTCCGATGTTTCAACCATTCTCTTATTTTTGGTATTCAAGGTCCAATTTTCTGATCCTACATTAATAGAGTTTGAAAGTTAGAAAGGAAACATTACTTAAATTCTACAAAACTATGGCTTTACCTGTATTATTTTATTTATTTATTTATTTATTTATTTATTTATTTATTTATTTATTTAAAATAAATAAATAATACAGGTAAAGCCATTGTTTTGTAGAATTTAAGTAATGTTTCCTCTCTAACTTTCTTTTTCAATGTTCTTTTGATTGTTCCACACAAGTTCTGAAACTTGTGTACTTTATGCTCAATATCTCCTTGATGGATATATGAAATTTCACATCCTAGATAAATGAAACTTCGAACTTGTTCAATGGCTTTATTATTTATTATTATTTTTTATCTTACGCCAGGGCCGGGCAGCAAGAGGGATTCTACTCTCTCACGGGGAGCCATATGATTTCTCTTCATCCACTTTCTTCCCCGCCGAACACCGCGCAGCGTTGATTCAGTGACGGATGAATATTAAGGATCTCCGTTTGGAGATTGGTTCCGCTCCCGATACCCAGCCCTGTCTTATGCTGTATTTACCTTGAAAGGTTATGCATTTTGTTTTGTCAGTTGAAGTTTCTAAATTATATTGTGACATTATTTTGTTTAGCTGATAAGCTGATATCTGTAGTTGATCTTCGGTTTCTGTAAAAATGACTTGGTCATCAGCAAATAGTACTGTCTCTAAAATGTATTATAGTTTTCATAAGTTTCGCAACAATTCAATTACTGGTATCATGTTACCAATCACTGATATTCCTCTTCGTAGATAGTTGCTCGACATAAAAATAAAAAAAAGTTCCAAGAGCTCTTGCAACGACACAGATTTGATCACGTAACTTTTAATTAACAATTACTCCTTTTCTCTCTTTTCATTTATTGGTTTTTAAATGCATATGAATCCGCTCCTTGTTATAAAGATGTTCAACCGTCCTTTTCTCGTTCTCTAGTTTCCACTATAAACTGCGTGCGATTTGAAAGCAATGAATGATTTCGCAAAACTGGACGACAAATGAGGATCCGTTCCCAAACACACACGATGGCCTATATTTTACTACAAAACAGGAAAGCTGTGAAAATTTAAAGAAGCTTTAGCTAATTAAATTTGTGGTGAAGAATGGGTAGAACGGATAAAAATTCTCTTCGGCACCGATATTCGAAACCGGTTTTCAGCTCTACGTGCTCACGCTCTATCCATTAAGCCACACCGGATTCAAATTCCAATGCCGGATTGAATCTTTCTCAGTTTAAGTTCTACCTCTCTGTTCCCTTTTGGTGGCCTACTCTCATGTAAGCCTACTGTGTCAAGAATATGTCACAGTGCCACAATGTCCAACACTATGTACAGAGGTGCACTCATTACGATTGACTAAGTGGCCGGGGTCCGACGGAACAAGGCGCCGTCTTGATTCACTAAGTGATCACTATACTTCGGATATTAGGTAAAAGCCTATTTTAATCCCTAAAAGATAAGTTCATAAAAACTTGCAAGGACATGTTTCATATAAAATTATGCCTAAAATTGGTATTTTAACAGCACCTAAAATACCTATTTTGATGATAAAGTCTATTTTGACCTATTAAGTATGTTGTATCTCTAATCGGTCAAAACAGCCATCTTATTTCGAAAATTTGTATTTCATATTCGAAATGTGTTGCTGGTTCTGTTGGATATAAAGTACGGGATAAACTGGAGCAAGTTCTGCAGAGAAATGTAGCGCTGAAGGACCTGCGTACTGCTTCAGACATCCTAGCAGGGAAGAACACGGATTTACAATGTAACATTCCTGTGCAATTAGTGTTAAAATTGAAATACGCTCCTGTTACTTCAGTGGACGTGGAGCGTTCATTTTCAGCATACAAATTTGTGTTGAGTGACAGACAGCATTGCTTTTTACTTGAAAATTTAGAAAAAGTATAAGTAATTTATTGTGAAGCTAATTATGGACATTAACGGACAAGGCTTGATAAAAATTGATTACATTTGAGTTGTTTGTGTACTGAATTTATGTCTGAAACTCATTTTTCACATTTTATTGTTTAGTTTATGTATGCTATAACTACTGGGTGTTCAGTTCAAAATGTGTCATGGCTCGCTGTATGCCGTCACATGGCTAGTCGATGAGCCTAGAGAATTCAAACTTCCTACACTTCCGCAGAGGTGTGTTACTTATCTGCCAGAGAAGTTGCCTACCAAGTACGGCGTTCATTCAGAAGAGTACTTACCGATACGTACGGTAACGCCGGTAGTGGCAGGAATGTGAACTGTTTCGAAACATGTACTGAGGTGAGTTTTTTCTTACTGTCGGGATATGGGGAGAGGGTTAAGACGATTACTTACGTATTTGTTGACATTAACTTCGACGGTCAACATGGACACGGAGCATTTGATTTGTACTGTGGAATGTTGTCGTACGCAACCGATGATAACAAATACCCTGCGTACGACTTGGCTGCGCAAAACACAGTTCGAAAGAGGTTATGGTAGCACACAGATCGTACAGACCGCCATCTGTTGCTACGACGTTCAAGTTATACAGCACACGTTCTCAAGTCCAGATTGAACGCTTTGATTAATAGGCAACTTCTCTGACACAAGAGCTGAAACTCGCTTCAAATCGCTGACTCACCAGTGACGTCATGACACACTTTGAAACGAACACCCAGTAGTTAGATATGTGTTGTTCTTGTACTTTTAGTAGTAGTGGTGGTAACGGTGTATAAGCATTTAAAATTATTAAATTCTAGAAGTGAATTCCTGATGTTTTGTAACATGTTTATAAAGAAAACATTATTTTTTGCCAGAGCCTATTTTCAATTCTTTAGAGACTAATTCCTACACTTTTAAGCCTATTTTAAGCACCTAAAATTACATTTTATCGACCTAAAAATCCGTACCCTATTGATTAGTTACGCTTATATTACTATGATGTACCGAAGTACATATAATATTTCCGTGGTGGAATTCTGCATTACAATATGGTGAAGAATGGGTAGAACGGAAAAAAATTCTCTCCGGCACCGGGATTCGAACCCGGGTTTTCAGCTCTACGTGCTGACGCTTTAACCACTAAGCCACACCGGATTCAAAAGCCGATGCCGGATTGAATCCTTCTCAGTTTTCAATCCAGCATTGTTTTTATTTTTCACTTCATTTATTGTATTCCATAATTAGCAATGAAGCTTTAAGATGTGGAACAAGTCAAAATTTTACAAGATTACAATCACAATTATATTTTTACAATTTTTTTTTACAATCCGCCTCAGTTTCAATCCCGGGTTCGAATTCCGGTGCCGAAGAGAATTTTTCTCCGCTCTACCCATTCTTCACCATAAGATAATGCAGAATTCCTGAACGGAAATATAATATGTACTTCGGTACATAATAGTAATTATTGATTTTAGTTCATATCTCTATTACACTGGTGAAATGCACACAAACTTAATTGTCCTTAACTTCCCCTCTTTAAGTTAAATTTTCTTTAGTCAAAAATGTCTTTGTAATAGTTTGCTGAAATTGGTTCTAACAACGTATAAAATAAAACTAGAAAATTTTGTAATCTCAGTAAAACGTAATACCACATTTCTTCTTCATATTCCTCCTGGATTGCAGTTGGTATTTAAGCCTGTTACTATTTTATGTCATCTTTTATTAGCATCTCTAAAAGACATTTAATGTTCAAATGTGTCACTCTTAATCAAAGAACCCACATACAGGCTAACCGTTTGTTATGTTTGCAGATATAAAGCAAGTATGAAGAAGTTATCAGAAATAGCGAGCGATCAACCTGAAAATCCCTTGGACCGCGCAGTCTGGTGGACAGAGTACGTCATCAGACACAAAGGAGCGCGTCATCTACGCTCAGCGGCTCTGGACCTCACGTGGTACCAGTATCTGTTGCTTGACGTCATTGCTTTCTTTGCCGTCATTCCCATGTTTGCGACCTGGCTTATATCCTGCATTACTCGATTCATCGTGTACGTAATCAAATCACGAATGAGTCCAAGACCTAAAAGAGACTGAGTGGGATGTACATGACCTAGCCCACGTGCCGAAGAAGAATGCGAATCATTTTGCGACAAAGGTGAAGCACATGGAGTGAAAGTAATGTAACTCTGCAGATATTAATAGCTTATTCCTGGGATAGAATACAACAAAAATACCTAATACCATATTAGTCTCCAATCTACAGGATAATCAGTTTATTTTTACTAAAATTTTTAATATTAACCTGACTACACCTTTGGATTAAGAGTTAAGAACCGGAAACACCGTTTGCTACTCCCTTCCACGATTGGAGTTCGATGATACTGGCGTAAAACACAAACAAATCACTTTACTAGGTATAGGAGGGAAGAAAAGTAGTTCATCCATGTACGTAAACTAGGAAATATAGCAATTTTTAGGTTGATAATTTTCATTAGGTTTCTGTTTAATCAAGATACAGTACAGTATTAACAATAAGTGTTTTTACTCACAAACTGAGTTATCCATGCGAACGTATTCATTATGCAGTGTATATTATACTGTCTACAGCACATTAGCGTACAATATATAAAATGAAGTTAAATTGAAAAATAATCATAATATGGATATTGAAACGCATTTTTGAAAATAGTGGCCGTTCATTTCAATACAGGCTTCAGTTCTAATGTGCTTATTATCGCACTGTAGACTATTGTACCTAATTCCAATTACCAGTTTCGTCCTTCGTACTAGTAACTCATGTTGAAATAATTCTGTACCTTCTCTATAAAAGAGTACCTTACGTACTGCAAATTCAATCTTCACTTCTGCCCGACCCGCACAGATAAAATTACTCAGACATGCTATCTACTGTCCGTCCAAGTGGTTATGTCGCAGGATAGTAGAAAGGGGGGAAATCACGTGACAGTTAATTACTTAACTAGGCCCTTTTATTTAAGTTATTTTTATAATATCACGTAGACGTCCAATTCCTAACAGAAATTAATGCTTTCAGAAAAGAGCTAAGACAGCCCAGCCACTAGCCGTTACAGTGGAGCGGGCAGAAGCAGGAGGGGGGGGGGAATCGGGATGCGACGTAGGCAAACGGACGACAGTATCTGTGCGAAAATATGATTCAATATTGAAAGCTCTTTCGTCACTCGAAAACGCGAACATATTTCTGGAACGTACTATACTCACTAACTCAGTACTGCTTACTATATGCGGCCTTGGTTCTGTGTGGAGGACAGTTGGAACTTCATTAGTAGAAGGGGTGGGAGTGAAGTACATTCAAAATCTCAGGTACAATAAAAATTGAAGTAAAAATAAAATGATGACTCTGTACTAATGTTAACAATGTTTTAAGCGATAAATACTATCCGTTTGGTCATGATTTTACACTTACTATTAGAGGAACTGATAAAAGATGATTTATCCTTGTGCTGTTATTAAATAAAATGAACTCTTTTCTTGCAAATTAACAAAAACATTAACGCGTATGTTAATTCCTACCATTAAGAAGCCTGACAACTGTGCTGCAATAACTAAAGGGCCCCATAGATCAGGGGTTCCCTACTACTATGTCGCGACACACTGGTGTGTAGCGCAGCCCCATGGAGTGTGTCGCGGAATTTTGGAATTGTAATAGTAATATGCGTTACAAGAGCGGTATGTTGATGTTTTCATGTTCGAGGAAAAGTTTGAAAAAGCGAAACGTAGTTGAGCTTTTTTAATTTCCGAGAACATGAAAACAAACATACCGCTCGTGTATCGTACATTATTTTGTGCAAAGATCGTTTATTACATATCTGAAAGAGGAATTTCTAATTAGTTGCAATGAAATCTCCATCTTGGTTTCTGTTCAATGACGGCAATTTTGGAAAACAAAAATATCTCTCTTCAACATTGTTGCTATAAAATGTTTTCTGTGTTTACTATATTGCAGCAGGCCGTGATATACGTCTTTCTTTTTTTTTCCTCCAATCTATAAATGCGAACTTAAAACAAACGGTAAGGTTATGTAATGATTTATTTTTCATTTTAATATTTTAACAATATTATTTATATAACATATTGCAGTAATAACATCGGCAAGTTTGTTGATTTTTTCAAGACTTCCTTAATATTACTTGCATCACGAATGCAATAACTTTAGTGGAGTAGTAGAGTTTACTTAATTTTTGCAAATATTTAAAAACAATAATTAACAGTGCAATTTAGGTGAAATTGCAGTAGTAAGTCTCCAATTTATAATTATCACAATGTTGAACGTCTTTAAAAATAATATGTTAAAAGCCTAAAGCAGTAAAATGAATATGACGCTTAAGAGCTAAGAATAGGGAAATTGTTATGTGTGTTACGTTGGGAATACTGAATGTGGTATTTCACACTTACCGCGTATTGGTTTTGTGCGGAAAGCAAGCAAATACGCACGATCTCGCACAAAATAAATTTTATGCCATTCAGAAAGTTTCTTTACAACACATTTTTTTTTTATTTACAACGAAGTCTTTGATATGGTACATTATTTCATTTTTAGATAGATTTTACCAATGAAACGTGAACACCTGCAACAATGCTCAGTTTAATTTTCCTGCCTGCGATAATTCGAATGAAATCGAACACCTACAACAATGCTCTGTAATTTGCTTACTCTTCCCACTTAGTAAAAAACAGTCCTTAGTAAAAAACAGAGTTTAGAATAGTCAGAATATATTGGTCAGTTTCAGTATATACGTACGTGAAAGCGGGTGATAGTGCGACATTTTATCAAAAGTGCTTTACTTAGATTTTATCAACAGTAATCTCACTAGACGTTTTGATTTATCTAGAGAAAATCAAAACTCGAGTGGGATTTAATTGACTATTACACGATTAGAAGAAAGTATATAAAGATTAGAAGTAACAAAGTACTCCAATACAATAAAATATTGACTTACGAAAATATAACTGTCTTCAAATGTATTATTGTAGCATCTCAACATTACAAATATTACGCTAGATGCATGCTAGATGGCAGTAGTGAGCAATGCCTTCTCGTCGAGAAGTTCTCGATCTATTATACACGATGGCAATGTTACTAGTCAAGAAGGCTTTGTTGTTTCAGTTTCATTTTTATTAAAATGTAACATTACACTTCAATTATCCGAATCCCAGTAATCAACGTCACTTGACAGATGATTTAATATTAAACAATCTCTGATACTTGACTATCCATAATATCATATAGCAGAAGCTATAACATAACCTAACTAATATACACAAGTGTTAGAAAAGTTTTAATTAACGACGATGACGAATAATTATTGAATGTACAATTTTCAAATTTGAATGTGGTTGGTGGTTCAATTGATGTTATATTGGACGAGTGCGTAATAGAAGCGGAACTCGTTGATTTAGGCCTACATGGTGTATTCGACTTATTCAGAATTTCCGAATGAATAATTTTAAAAGGAATAATTATTGAATGTAGAATTTTCAAATTTGAATATGGTTGGTGGTTCAATTGATGTTATATTGGACGTGTGCGTAATAGAAGTGGAACTCGTTGATTTAGGCCTACATGGTGCATTCAACTTATTCAGGATTTCCGAATGGTGCTCTTCATTTATTTGTAAATCGGATATCAGAAGATGCATAGGTATGATCAGTGATTTTTATTAATTCTTGTTCTTGAATGCCAATGCGAGTCATATTTGAAACTGCTGTGCATCGACTGGAGTGGTTTGTAATTTTATATATATATATATATATATATATATATATATATATATATATAGCGCAGTTTCAAATGTTGGCAAACAAAGAAACAAATGCTAGGGACGCGATAAAATTAAACAAATGCTAGGGACGCGATAAAATTAAACAAATGCTAGGGACGCGATAAAATTGTGCGATAAGCAGCCGTGATTGGTTGAAATACATCCTTTCGTACCGTTTTATTGGTCAAAAGTAGTATGACGTAGGAAGAGTGTAATAGTCATGGACAAATTTTTAATTCGAAAAAGACAATCTGAATCAGATGGGTTAGATGACAGCAGTGCTAATTCAAATATGTGAGCGATAATTCCCTTCAGGGTTCACAAAAACTGCGTTTCGTAAATATAGTGATGAATACTTGCAATATAGTTTTACGTGGCGTAGCAATGAATATAATCAAAATCCAGAGTGTCTTATATGAGGAAATGCTTTGTCAAATCAGTCCATGGTGCCGAATAAACTAAAAATTTATTTTGAACTTCCGTTTTCAAATTTATACCCTACTTGTGTGAACAGCATTTTTCTACTACGGAAATAGTAAAAAAAAAAAAGACTTGCATCTTGAAGATGATTTACATGTTGGCCTGTCAATCATAATGCCACGTATAGAGAAACTCTGTGCAATTCACCAAGCGCAGACTTCATATTAATTTAAATACTGTAGCTGAGTTTTCAAAAACGATAATAAAAATCTTTCATCGGACATCCAGTATAGAAAAGTTGAGATTTTTGACACACAGGTACCTTTATTTATTTATATATTTTTTTTGTCCAATTGTGTTTGATAAAGGACACCAAAGAAAAAATATTATAACAGACCAGCAATCATATCGGGCAGAAACTTAATTTAGTTTAATTTCAGTTTTCGTAGTGAGAAATGTCTATCCTGACAAAAATAAGCAGATTACAGCTATATCGTGATACAGATATATAGGTTTAATATCAGGTCATGAAAATAATCATGGAGTTTTATTCAAATCCAAATAAGTAGAAATTGTCAATATGTAGAGAAAAACTTAAAACGTTCCTAGACAGGAGAAATAAGCAGAAAAATTTTCAGAGGGAAATATTTAAGCTTCAAAAAGTATATACTTCCGTAACAGGATTTTTTACTGAAATTAAACAAAGTAATTGTTTAAATAAAGTTTAAACAACACACATATAAAAACGAATAGGAATATTTTAAGCAGCATAAATCTGCTCCTTATTGTGATCGCGGGCTAAATATAAACAAATCATATACAATCATAAAGTTATAAGTCAATTAAATAACAACACAAAATAAAAACTATGAAGAGAAATAGTATAAATATACCGTAGCATTGAGAGACTACCTGATAGTAGGTTTCAAAAGATGCTCTACGACTGCAAAATTGGACGAAAGGAACTTCGTGACATGTACCTGAAACCAAAAAGAACAATATTAACAAAATCAATAATAGAATATTATACATTAATGGAGAGAAACGCATGATTTTCCGCGAGGTACATAATTGTAGCCCGAGGGCTATAAATGTATTGAGGAGAAAATGTGTTTCGATCCCGTTGTGTAGGCTTGTATACTATTTTTTCCAAGGCCGCGACTAAATTGTCGCATTTTATTTTATTTTTCTTTATTGAAGTTTGATGGAACTATTTTTATTGAGGGTATATGCACTGATGCAAAGGAAATTAAGGGTTTGGAACCAAGTGGGCCAAGCGCCATTTACTAAAACCGTAAAAAACAAGGGTTAAAATGAAGTTATTACCATAACTCAGTGGAAACATATAGCAAAGTAATATAAAGCATACACATTAAAGCTAAATGATATGTCAATCTTCATTAAACTATGGCATTCACTTAACTTTAACCCTTGCTTTCTCCGTTTTTAATAAATGGCGCTTGGCCCATTATGGCTCTGAACCCTTCAAATGTCGTAGCAACGTTCTTCTTTTATACCGGGTGATTCAGTGACTATGTTACAAACTTTTAGGGATGATAGAGGAGACAATTATGAATGTCCGGAAACGTTCCTTTTGCTAGTTACAAGCCTAGATATTATGTTAGTCGGTGTAACCAGCTAGAATCGAAATCAAGGCCATCCTTTTGAAGTTTGGTTGCAGACGACCTGTTCTTCCAAACGTTGGTGATTTCTCATAAACATTGGATAAACTAGTTGGTATCGTAAATGATATCTTGACTCATTGAACCTTGCAACTTTTTTTTTTTTTTAATTTCCTTTTGCTCTTCCATAAATGAAATGCATATCAGCAAGTTTGATCATCTGCAAATAGCATCGTTTTTATGTCAAGATTTCAGTTAAAATAAATAAAATAAAGTTAGGAACTTTTAATTTCCATTACAATATTAGATTAAATTTTATATTCTTTTAATTGTTACTGTAAAAATCTATAATGGCATTCAGTATTTTAATAGGTACTGTTGTGTGTTACGCGCGAACATCTGAATAGAGTTGAAGTGGAGTGAGTCAGTTTCTCAGCAGAAGCAGTGGGACAGGAAGGGGAAGGAGGAGAACTGCTTGCATGCTAACATAAGTTATAGCTATGTTTAAAAACATTGATCACGTACCTGCACTCCATGGGCGATCACAGTTTTTCCACTAGCTGCTATTTAAACACTCGTACCTAACAGAATGCAGTCTTCTCTTTTTACTCTTCCACTCACAATAAAATAATAATACATTATGCAACGAGCCTATAATGATAGTAATTAAGACGCAAGTATGTTTGTTTTTGCATAATTTTCATATGAGCGTCTTAATTACCATTATAGGCAAGTTTCATACGATTTTTTATGCTCGACCATATTTCTAACTTGATAATATTCAGAAGTATTCATTTTACTTGTATCTGACAGAAGATCGGAAGTGACCTTGTTCATAGCTCGTGAATTGTGAGATGTGCGCAGACGCGAAAGTATTGATTTTTTCCGAGGAACAATAATGTCATTGACCTTGATGTAATGCAAAGAATGTATAACCTGGAAATTCATTTAGAATTGAAAAACGAGATGACAAATTCAATTTATTTGAATATTATTTACAATTAACGCTAATTATTATAGTAACAGAAAATAACCTTCTGCGACAGTACTGGATTTCCAGCCTCCGTGATGTTTCCCTCGTCTTTCGATTGCATATCCGAGAATAATCGAAAACCTGAACTTTAATGAATATGTGTACTTTAATGACATGCATTAAAGGACTGCTACCAGGTATAGAATTACTACATTTCGGCATGATCGAGCATAAACTTATTTACTGCTTCCATTACAGTACTAAAATTTTTATAGTAGTCAGTATTCTACTAATTTGAACAAAGAAAACATGTGAACATTATAAGAGCTGCTGAGCGACTAACCCATACATCCCTTTCTTTCCTCATCAGTATAAAACGGGCTTGCATAATGTTATAACCAACCAAGCTATCTAAACACAATAGTATATTCATTTAGTATGAAGATATCAAACAGTTTGTTTCATTATAAACTGTCGACTGTCTTTCCATAATCTAAAATTAAAACACGAGTTTCTACATTAAACTGGCATTCATTTTTCTATTAGTAGTTTGAGACAAACAACAGCATCAATATCATTTCATATACAAACGAAAGTGTTGCAACAGCTCACTTTTTATGTGGAACTTTTAAGACCTCATGTAATGAAGCAGGAATGGGAATAACATGTATTTAGTTTCAGATTTCACGGTAGCAACAGCTGATAGTCAATAATTCTGCGTATTCCAATTACTGTTTGAAGATTCGATGAGAATTACATGTGACACATTGTATTTATGGATACTCTCGTCACTTCCAAAATCCATTAACTGACATCACATCATGTTCGATGCATCATTCAGTAGAAAGCCCATCACATGCTGTTTATATTACTGAAATTAATCTTGTACGTACCAACATCACGACAATGTAGAAAATATTTGGACTATTTGCACAACGTAGCACGTTTGTAAAAATGCAATTCGAAGTCCATTATAACAACAAAAAAACTGTACTACTGAAATCTGCTTTTAAGTTGTACACAAATGACTAGTAAGATTTATTTAAAATCATCCGTCCTCAAGTGAGGTTGACCACTGGGACCCGGAATTAACAAACATAAAGGATAAAGGGAAATGAAACGAGCAAAATAATTATTCGATTTGTACATTAAAACAAAAATTGATATGTTAACATCTAAATGATAATGTAGACTTTGAAGAGAGGCCTCCAGAATATACATTACAATCTTCTGAACCTCATAAAATGGAATTTTAAAGGATTTAAGGATATTACATGTAAATTTTGGTAAACAACCCCTCGCTCCAAATAGTAAGCCTGTAACATCCCAGTTAAAAATCATTTTTTTTTACCAAATAGCACTGAAGTTAAAACTTGTAACTATATTAATAATTGTAGTGATTTTTATTGAGCTCATGAAATCATTGGTAATTTCGCTTTTCATTAATTGGAAGTAGTTACCTTTTTCATCCTCTACACCAGTGGTTCTCAATCTTTCAGACCGCGGCCCAGTAAATTCTTTTTTCATAAGACCAGGGCCCGTTGCAACACATTTACTAGTAAATACGTTTTTCAATTAGTTTAAAGTTCATACATTTAACTAACATAAGTATTAATAATTGAGTGTGACGTAATCGTAACACTTAAAGAGTATTGCTACACTATAAAAACGGTGTGACGTGTTGACAAATAATTTAATTAATTATGAGATACTTGATTAAAGAAATTTTGTAATATGTTATAGTTTCCTTAATTAATTTATTCTAATTTTCATTGCCACATTATCCATTTCTGACCATCAAAACTTATAGCATTTATTTTTAATTTAATTTAATTTATTTAACTAGCTAGCTAGTTAGTACAAATTAAAATTAAGTTATAAAACAAAATGTTTCTAGTCACTACCGTAAGAGCCAGGCTCGTGTACGGTGTGGTCTTAGCCAATAATAACATAAAATTTACAAGGACGGTTTACTAAATACAGTAAGTAACTTAATTCAAGCCAATAAATAACACACAAGAGCAAAAAAAAAAAGAAGAAGAAGAAGAAGAAGAAGAAGAAGAAGAAGAAAGAGAAAAAGAGAGAAAAACACAATTAATATAAATTGACAATCAGACAGACGCCAGTGATATTCAATAAAAACATGAATATTGTAGACAGAAATAAAAAGTAAAAAACTACACACATTTGTTAATATTACATATATCATGAATAATTTTATAAATTCCTATTTTAAAAGCTTTAATTTTTAAATATTTTAAATTTGAAAAATGGTTTGTAAGTTTATTATAAAGTTTTGGGCCGACACTAGCACCATGTTTAAGAACTGCACTTGTATGACATTTAGGCTCAATTAATGGGAAAGTTGACTTTTGTCTTCGAGTACGATATTCATGTCGATTAGATTTATGTTTTATTTGATTTCTGTGGTAGTAAGTTAGTAAACTATATTTATAAATTTCTTCAATAGTTAATACTTTAAAATCTATATAAATTAAATTTGTTGGATAATCAATATTTTTGGTTAGACAAATCTTCTGTGTAATAAAATTAATGGATTAAATACAGATGATGCTACTCCACCCCTATTTATTATACCATATTGTATTAATGATTGTTCTAAAGCTAAAAATATTATTCTGCTTAGTGATAAAATTTATAACATTGATCACTGTATTATTAAATTCATTTTAATGATATTAGTCTGAAACATAAATGGCAATGAGGAGAATGAATATGCACTGTAACTCACCACAGAAATCAGCTGGGCAGAGGAAGCAGCAGAAAGGTGCTAACATTTCGGCGAAACACTTATCACACATATACACGCCAAATGTTTTTATACGCAATGTATGTAATTTTATGTATACATAGGTATGAATCTCCCAATTTTAACACTATTTCCAACACTATAGGCATCCAACAAGGAAAACTCAGTGCGCAGAAACCAGCGGGCGTCTCGCGCAGATGACGTATGCTCCCGTTCCCAGCGTGTAAGGGAGTAAGAGGGGTATAGCATGAGCGCCGCGTGGAGTCCGAGCTGAGTTTTGCTCATAGGATACTTATAATTGAGTGGCTCAGTGCCAGCGTTGCCGCAGATTTTTGTATAAAATAACTGTAAATTATCATTTATATCTTTGCCAAAGTAGATGTACTAGATAATATTAGATTAGAGTAAATGAGAAATAGTTTCCAACTAAGAGCATATAGTTTTAAAAAACAAGGTCTGAGTTTAGAATTCATTAACTTTTTTTGTGTGCTTAGTACTTAATATATTCTATTTTTATTACAACTGAGAATTTTTAAGGTTTTAGCGAGGCTAGTGAAACTTTTATTGCTGCCTCCAGTACCTTAGCTTGTTATCTGGGATGAACTGAAGTGATAGCCAAACGGATAGTCATAAAGTCACAGCAGGTAGTTACTAGGTTTCGTTTTAAGCACTTTCATGGCAGAAAACGCAGTTTCACAAAGATATGCGATATAAAAATGTGTTGGCAGGTTTCAAAAACTGACAAATTCCCGAACATTAAGAAATAAGTGGGTTGGTCAATAATATTTTCTACACAGATGTTACTTAGTTAGATTTTAGAGTGTTAGAGTTCAGAGACGAACTAGATCTGCGCTTTCCGACACAATCACGAAAATTATTTTCCTAAGAATATTTCTACTATAATAGTACATTATGCAACGAGCCTATAATGGTAGTAATTAAGACGCGAGCATGTTTATGAAACGAGCGCAAGCGAGTTTCATAATTTTCATACGAGCGTCTTAATTACCATTATAGTCACGTTTCATACGACTTTTTATGCTCGACCATATTGATTTTTTCCGGCAATTGGTGAAATGAATTTGCGGGAATGTGCTTTGTGAAAGGCTGGAAGATGACGGTGAATTGATGTTAATTTGTGTGTTGTTTTTTCGACTGAGTTTAATATTGTCTAATCTCGCGCTAGTTGTCTTTCGATTGCATATCCGAGAATAATCGATACTTGCGCTTTCATATTGCTACAATGGTATTTTCTGATTGGTGTAACACCTGAACTTTAATGAATAGGTATACTTTAAAGAGGTCCATTAAAGGGCTGCTACCAGCTGTATAATTACTACATTTCGGCATGGTCGAGCATAAAATATTTATTAGTGAAATAATGCTTAGAAGAGTAAAGTGACAAATTCCAGGAGAATATCTCTAGTATAACTGACGCCAAGGCTCGGTACGGGGCCGCGGCCCGGCGGTTGAGAAACATTGCTCTACACCACAGCTGCTTTAGTAGACCGCCTCCTTGTGGTGCATCCTAGATTATGCTAAATGATCTACATTTTGATGAAAATGCGTCATGCATAGAAAAAAATTTATCTTACATTATAAGCAAACAATTCAAGAACTACAGAACATTGAACTAAATTGAGAAATGGTACAGCTGCAGCTGATGTTAACGAAGAAGTCAGGAAAATGTGTCATCATTCACCAACACTTCTTAATATTAACAATGACGAAGTCATTAAAATTTGGCTTATGATACCTCAGGACATTTTAAGGGGAGAGGACGATATTTTTTTGTGAAAAATGAGTAAAATTTAAAAAAAAAATCTTTAGAATACTCTGTGAGCATTGCATAACATTTTATGGGTATTTGTGCCCTTATCAGATGTTGAGACGCCATTTTTAAACTTCCTGCGCTATGGATTTTTAAATCACACGCCCATTTTATCGTTGTTTCCGGTAACTTCATTTTTTGCTACATCGCTAGATAAAAATGAATATAATTTCTGAACTATTAAAGATACATGCATGAAATTTAGAACACACATTCTTTAGACTATTAGGAAACGTTTCTCTGTAACAGAATTTTGTTAATAGATTTCATTTTTAAAATATGTCCGTTTGTTTGCGAAAAAGGAAATAAAAAAGTGTTATTAAATTTTAATTGTTTATTTTACAAACGTAGGCACTAATATCAAAATTCTGTTACAGTCAGATTGTAGAGCTTGCTTTTGCAAATACATTGCAAAAAATTGTTTGAATCTATATTTAAAAATGGTTTAGATATATCGGTTTTAGTAAAATGGTGCATTGGGTATTTTTTTTTTCAAATTTGGGCCCCCAAATAATTTTTTTCAAAATATTTATATTTGATTGAGTTGCTACAGCTATGAGCTCTATACATACAAAAAATTAATATTTTACACCAAATAGGAAAAAAGTTTTAAAAAATACCATCCTCTCCCCTTAACTCAAGATTGGGCGTTATTAACTCGATTGAGTCACTGCAGTCACCACTTAACTCCCCACTTAACCTTCCCCGGCTGAGAAAGTAATGTTTGGTGCGGTACGAATAGGCAGGAAGGTCAGTAACGGGTTGTATTAGGCGGGAATCATAGTTTTTACGCACTTACGGCTCTTGCTGGTCACCTAAAATCCACCATTCATTAACAGAGCCTTCCTGCGCGTTTGTTCATAGGACGATGTAAGCAAAAAGGGCTGTTTTAACTATTAATGACATAAATCTTCATACCTCTCTCTTTGCTGACGATCTGATCCGAGAATAGAATTCGGAAAGCTGTACATAGTTAAGAAAAGTTGCTAATGAATGAGATACGACAATCAACAAGAACTAAAACCTATGATGGCTAAAATTATAGTAGACGAAAAATAAATTTAAATAGATTGAGACAGTCTTGTTGGACAATAGAAATAGCATTAAACATTAATTGCGATAGAGAACAATGTCAGAAATATACGAAGTTATCTCAAGGTCATTACTTCTATATGGATACGAAAGCTCAACATGGGCATGAGACCAAGTAGAGCGAAATGAACTATCAGAAATGAGATTTCTCCGTTCAAGATACAGATTACTACATTATAAAGTACGTACAGTATCAACATCAGACAAGAATTCAATGTCGAATCAATTTCAACTAAAGAAAATTGGTGTGGATTGGAAAGCCAGAAGATTGTTCAGTAATCTTCATATGAAACGACTGAAAGTCAGGATAGGAGAAGAAATGTCAGAAGGAAGTGAAATTGGGAGAGGAGTACGTCAAGGATGTCCTTCATCACCTACCCTGTTCAACATCTACTTGGAGGATTTAGTAAAAAACTGTTTTCAGAACATGGGAGGAGTGATAGTAAGAGAAATAAGAATAAGGTGCGTAAGATTTGCTGATTATATGGCGTTGTTAGCAGAAGAGGAAATTATACTATGACTGACTGATTGGCCGTTCCACTACTCTTTTATCGTACGATGACGCAGAATATCTGCTTGGAAACTTCATATGTACTTCGGTACATTAAAATAATATATATGATATGCGTAAATCACTTTGTGATTTAAGACGGCGCTTATTCCGTCGGATCCCGGCCAATCCGCCACTCATAACGAGTGCACCTCCGCACATATGTGGAAATTGTCCTATGTTCATAGACTTCTATGACGTAGTGCAGAGAGCAGGCTACTAGAGGGAACCCAAGAGGTGGAAATTAAACTGAGACGATTCTATCCGACACCGGGATGGGAATCCGGTGTGGTTTAGTGGATAAAGCATCAGTACGTAGAGCTTAAAACCCGGGTTCAAATCCCGGTGCCGGAGAGAATTTTTCTCCGTTCCACTACTCTTTTACTGTTCAGATTAGATTACTTCGTCTAATGGTGAAGAGCAGTCTTCTTTGATATCAAATTCATTACAGTATCTCTTTCCTCCATTATATCTACTTACTGCTTCCTATGACCTCCACTTACTCCAAGCCGCTGACTTACTACTAACTTGAAATCTTGTAACGCCGAAAACAATGCTCTGCTTACCGCAGCACAAGGCGTTTCACAACTACATCATCCCTACCACCCTCTAAAACATTTCATATATTACCTATTCTGCAGTGCTGTGTTTGAACATTTTCCGAACACACTGTATAATTAAAGAATTATATATTCATTTGCAATGACAATTTGACTGAAAGAATGGTCACATTCGTTCAAGAAAATATTAGATAATACTATAATAATTTTTCTATGTAACATGAAAAGACGTACCCGGAATTTAATCATAAATTTTCCCACCGGCCACAAAACTACGTAGTTAGTTGACCTAAAATGACAAAAGATGTCACTTTACATAACATAGAACGGAGTATGCGAGAGATTATCTTGAATTTATCGCCAGTCTAATACCTCGAAAAAATCCTTAAACAAATGGGCATTTATCGTAAAACCTGACATGTGT
Organism: Periplaneta americana; assembly: GCF_040183065.1. Lineage (NCBI taxonomy): Eukaryota > Metazoa > Arthropoda > Insecta > Blattodea > Blattidae > Periplaneta > Periplaneta americana. The sequence continues at coordinate 54,089,316 of NC_091123.1, forward strand.
ACGCGACTCCTACAATTCGCCCATATGTTGAGTAAAACAGAAGTTATAATTACATAGGTACCAGTCAAAGAGAATGCGTCACAGTCATAGAATATCTGAAGAGACAGTATTGTTATCAACTGAAAACATTTCAAACAACAAACAACACACATCGTTATTCAATGGAGGGTTTTGCAAGAAATGAAGTGAGAAATATTTAACTTTACGTAAATACAATAGTTCTTCAATTTAGTCAACAGTTCGAAGACAGATTTGAACATCATCAGTGACACCAATAAGGCATCACTCATGAGGCGACTAAGCCAGGAGATAATGGATTATGCTGGCCACTTTCTTTCTCCATTGCATACATCGCTGACTAGTAATGTATTAAACACATTACATTAATCAGACTTAATATGTAAGCTTATACAAACAAATGAATCGTGCATTTCCAAAACGTCGTAAATTACATTTTTTTGTAAAATACATTTCATTAAAAAAAACACGTTGCAAATCCCATGTTCCACATTGGCAAAGCACATTATCTGCATACCACGGAAATTCCGTCAAAAGTTACGGAATTTCAATGTAGCAGACGGGAAAAGAATGGCTTTCAAGGATTACGGATTTTCTGGAGGAAATTACGATTTACATTATCCTTTGATTTTTTTTAGCTGCATCTGTAATTGTTTAATTTTTGGACCAACAAAGCACATCAACTGCAAAACTAATGAATTATTATTATTATTATTATTATTATTATTATTATTATTATTATTATTATTGTTATTGTTATTATTATTATTATTATTAGTTTAATCAAAATTGTTAAGGAAGCTGCGTTAATATTTCCTTTTATTTGTATATAGAAATATTGAATGGGTCTTACTTTTTTATTTTTGACTGATTCTGACGGATTTCCAGGTGATAGACTGATGGGGATACAATTTATGTGTTGGCAGCACTGGTCAAAACATTGTAACGCCTGGTATGCAACCAACTGCTTCCTTGTTCTCATTGCAAATCTGATGTTATTGACTAAAGTTTGAGGTTATGTTGAGTGTTCATTTTTTTTATTTTCACAGATACTTTCTGTAATATTATTAATATGGATTCGAAGCCTAAGACAAAGAAAAAGTGTCCAGATAATTGGTGTAAAAAGGCGAAGAAATCAAGAAACTCAGGTGAAGAGCATAAATCCCCGAAAACAGGGATAACCATTCCTAGGTTAGTTTCAAGTTTTTGTAGGCTAAACATCTGCAGGCAGGCTACAGATGCTTTGCTGTTATTAAAATAACTGTTATAGTTGCAACTAGTTACGTGAGGTGTAATACATTAACATTAATGATGAATCAGAAAATAAAACCCTCATATCTCTCTCTCTCTCTCCTTTTCAATTGTTTTCTTAGAAATATAACTACAGCTACATTTTGGTGTTTTCCTGCAGACAACATACAAATGTGCTTTTTCATGCAAAGAAATAAGTTTGGAGTATCGCAAACAACTTTTTGAAGAATTTTACGATTTGGGTGACTACAGCAAGCAACAACAGGTCCATGATTGCCGAAGCCTTGAGGAAGAAAGGTCTCACTGTACACGAAGAAGTCCATGACATCTTTCAAGAGGGATCCTGTCGGCGAATTGACATGCTTGCCATTCCACCAGGCTCTACATCCGCCTACATTATCGACCCGACAGTCAGGTTCGAGGCACAGGAACAACAGCCCGCTGAAGTCCACGCAGAAAAATTCAGAATTTATGAGCCCACAGTTCCATTCTATTTGGATAAATATCACCTCACCTCCATTGAAGTAGTTGGGCTAATGGTTGGCGCTAGGGGCACAATACCTCGCCTCTTTGTCACTTTCTGCAAGAAGTTCCAGCTGAACAACGACTTCATTCGTGATGTTTCCCTTACTGCTATCAGAGGATCACTTGCCATTTTAAAATACCACCTGTACTTTGTTTCCTAAAGAGGAAGAACTTTTGTTTGAACGTCTAATCTGTTTGTTTACTATGTTTAGGCCTGTTATATGTATGCTCTTATCCGTCCTGCACTTAATTTCCCTTTCTTGTTCGTTCCCCACATTTCTCTTTTGTGGTCTGTTTTTGTTTTCACTCTGTGTGTTATCCTTTGTCCAATGAGGCAGTCCCGTTATTGGGAAAGCTGAAAGAGTGTCTTTCTTCTCTCTAAAGACTCATTCATCCCCAGTTGATAAAAAGACGAAGATATGGTAAATACGATCATTTCAGCGAAAGTGGAGGGCAGCATTTCTTTGAATATTTCTTACTGCTACATGGAGGTTCCAAGTTAGCATTTGCCTGAAGACTTTTTGTGATACTCTTGGTGTAACCCAAGACGAGTTCAGTTGTGTGGAGAAAAAATCTTGAAAGGCGAAATGGCAGGTTCAGATAACAGAGGAGGTGCAAGAAAACATGGTGAAAACATAGTGCGGAGTGACAAAACAATACAGCACATTAAGAACTTTCCTACTTATGACAGCCTCTACTCCAGAAAGAAAAAAAGCCAAACAAAATACTTTTATCACCGAACCTCAATGTCAGTAGGATGTAGATAAAATTATAGCTGAATATGCACCCAACCACATAGGAAAACCCCCCAGTTAGCAGTGGTACCATGAAATATTTCTATCTAAATTTATTCTAATTATCCAAGCACTAAAAGTTCATACTTGGGCAACTTGCGACTCATTCGCCATAAAAAATAAAGGCTGGACAGGCATCAACAAAAATAGAATAAGAATTACATAACCGAAAAGCGGAACCACATTTGCTGCAACGAGTAACAACGAAAAGAATTCTGGAGATTCAGATGCTTATGTTACAACTTTTAATTTACAGAAGCAGATGTATACCCTCAAATAACCCACTTTGACATGTACTATTCTCAACAACTCGTGTGCTGTAATTCAGGCATACATGATTGTGTCACTGGGAGCGGTTGTATGTACAGTTGTGGCAAAAAAACCGGACCGACCCTTGTAGCTGATTTCAGAGCCTTGTTCACTCCAGAGCACGATAGACTGGTAACTAATCTTGCCTGAGAAGGAAACTTTTTTTTTTTGTTACTTATTCAAATTTATTCCCAATACTTTTCGATTGCAGCGATATTTTACTACTTAATTAACTTATTATTGCCAGAACATGAATTTTACCAGCAATCGAAAAGTATTGGGAGTAAATTGAATAAGGAACAAAAAATAGTTTCCTTCCCATGCAGGATTCGAACCACGAAAGTCTTAGTTACCAGTCTATCGTGCTCTGGATTGAACAAAGCTCTGAAATCAGCTACAAAGTCGGTCCAGATTTTTTTGCCACTACTGCACGTATGGTCAGAGATCTTTGGATGAAGAGGGTCCCAAGAAATTTCCTCTTATACGAGGGTTGTACTGAAAGTCATGAGCAACCTATTCTTATAAACAGGGAAAGGATTTATATGTAAATACATATTTACTTATAAAGCTAATATAATTTATATTTTGCATTATCTTTATGTTTCACAATGTGTAGGGTTGAAAAATCCTACTTTTATTTTCCATATTTTTCCATATTTTAGAGTTTAGTACATATTTTCGTTAATTTCCATATATTTTCCATATTTCATATAAAACAGTCCATATTATATTAGGTTTAACAATAAAACAAAACAAAATTCCATTAACTTTTAAAAATACATTTCAACAATAGAGATTTAAACACATGTTCAGTAATCCCTTTAACATCAGAGTTATTTGAAAATTAGCAGTCCTATCAACAATGGGAAAGTAAGTTACAAAACTGTATTAATTTAATTTAAAATTTTTAACAGACTTCAGTTGTGCAGCTCAACAGTTAAATGCCAGTCAGAGTACACATAGGTTCAGTTTTGTAAATCATACTATAAAGACGGTAAATATGCCAAAAGTACGTCATTCAGTCAATTTAAAATCAAAACTAACAAGTTACATTTCAGAATTTAAAGAAGATGGTTTATCAACTGACAATAAAATATTATTTTGTAATTTGTGTCAGTGTGCAGTATCATCTACACAAAAGTTCCTGGTGCAACAACACATTACAACTAGTAAACATCAGGCCAACAAACAACTAAATTCCAAGCAGAGACAATTGTTTTTAACACAACCAACAACATCGAATGTAAGATCTGAGTTTAACATCGACCTGTGCCGTTCTCTCATCTCTGCTGATATTCCTCTCTACAAACTAAAGAATAAGGTCTTCAGGGAATTCCTTGAAAAATATACTCAACATACAATCCCGGATGAGTCAACACTTAGGAAGACGTATGCTCCATCCATCTACGATGAGACAATACAGAAGATAAGAGATGAAATTAAAGATAGTTCAATTTGGGTTTCCATTGATGAGACTCCCGACAAAGAAGGTAGACTTGTTGGTAATGTAGTTATCGGTTTGTTAAGTGAACAATATTCTGAACGAATTCTTTTACATTGTGATGTTCTAGAAAAGTGCAATAACAAAACTATAGTTAAACTGTTCAACGAAGCTATGGGTATCCTGTGGCCAAAGGGTATTATGTACGATAATGTGTTATTCTTTATTAGCGATGCTGCCCCTTATATGGTCAAAGCTGGACAAGCATTATCTGTTGTATATCCTAAATTGACTCATTTTACTTGTGTGGCGCATGCATTTCATCGTGTGGCAGAAGTGGTCAGAGACAATTTCCCTAAAGTAGATTTGTTGATTTCATCAGTGAAAAAAGTATTTCTCAAAGCTCCCAGTAGAGTTAACGTGTTGAAAGAAATGTACCCTGAAATTCCATTGCCACCAAAGCCAATTTTAACTAGATGGGGTACATGGCTAGAAGCAGTTGAATATTATGCCGAACATATAGACTCTATTAACAATGTTCTCCTTGCATTGGACTCTGAAGATGCAGTCTCAATTGATACTGCGAAAACAGTTACCTGTGACATAAGTGTGAAGAATGACTTAGCTCACATTCAGCATACATTTTCATGCATCATAAAAACGCTCAAAAGTCTCCAAAATAGGCACCTTTCACTATCTGAAAGTTTTGAAATTATAAATAGTACTGTGGAACAACTGAATCGTGGTAGAGGTAAAGTTGCAGATGCAGTAAGAGCTAAGGTGGACACTGTACTTTCAAAAAACCCTGGATATGAAGAACTACAAAAGGTTGTTGCTGTGATGAGTGGTGAATCAACAGTGAAGATTAACTTGGACGTATCCCCAGCAGACATTGTGAAATTGAATTATGTACCAGTTACTTCTTGTGACGTCGAACGCTCTTTTAGTCAGTATAAATCTATCCTCAGAGACAATAGAAGAAGATTCACTTTTCAGCACTTGAAAGAAATGTTTGTAACCTATTGTTATGGTAACAGACAATAAAAATTGTGTTTTGTTGAAACTACATTGGAAGATAAGGTACGTCCATTATATTTTTTGTTTAGTTTGATTAAAATGTACCAATATTTAACGTACATAGTCATTTTTTTATAATTTTAAGTCCATATTTAATTCCATATTTTGGTAAAAATCCATATTTAATTCCATATTTTGGTAAAAATAACTACATATATATTTACATATTTCATATATTTTTAGTCCATATAAATCCGTTCCCTGATTATTATTATTACAGTTCGCACTTACTGGAGGTTATGGACCTTTCGCTGTACCTCCTCCAGCAAATAAATAAGCAAGAATAAAACCTACAAATCAACAACTAAAACAATGGACCTTGCTAAAATTACGGCCAAATTACAATAAATTAAAAAAACTAAAAGCCAAATTCAGACGCCTCAACAGTCTCAGCTAATTTTGACAATGCCTGATTTCTCAAGGTCCTTATTCTTGTAATTCTTGTTAAACATATTCCACAAACAACTTTCCAATTCATATGCTTCAATCAATCTTCGTGTCTTCGACACTCCATTGTTCTTGGCCGTCATTTAAACTGCTTCTGTCGCGAGAGTTTATGAGAAAGTTCAACTGAGTTGAATAATTTAGAGTAGCTATAATGAGAGTTGAGAGCATATGCGAGTTCTCTGTCTAGGGTGTTTACACGGCGAGAGCAGTTTTCAAGGCCGCTCTATTTAGTCTCTCTAGTATCTAATTAGAGTCAACGAGATACCTATTCTCAAAACCGTTTACACGGTGATATAGCTCGAACGGAACCTGGTGAAGCTTGACCTTGATGGAGAAACCAGTTCTACGGGCGGTTAAGAGTGGATGGGGTAACGCTTGTTCAGTCTCGCTTGTATCTCGTCACATAACATCGGTCGGTAGCCGATCCCACACCACAATACTGTTCTCTCCCTCCAAGTTTTACCAGGTTCCGCACGAGCTATACTCAGCTATAATCTCTAGCCCTCTCTTCTCTAAACTCTCGCCGTGTAAATGTAGAGAGGCAATTCCGCCGCTAAGAGAGCTGTTCGGTTCTAGATACTCGTATTTGTAGCAGAACACTTATTGACATTGACATTTGGGACATTTAAAGGACTCATCGTTGCGTATTAAATGCTTCTTACAATATTTTATGGTCAATAGACGTAAGTTCAAAACTTCTACGTATCAATTATATTAAAATAAATGGTTGTCATTTTTTATATGAAAAGATATTACATATTATAAATTCAGGCACTACCTTCCTATTGTTCAATTCATACACCATATCTTTTCGAACATAATGAAAGAAGCTTAATACATTTTACATGAGCAATGTAGTCTACCATTTTCATACGTTTATTTATTATTATTATTATTATTATTATTATTATTATTATTATGTTAAGAACAATAAAATAATGTGTTTAGGGTATAAACCTGTTGCAAGGAAGCGTAATGTGACCAACAGCCTTTCCTTTATACTAATGACAATCCTCATAGTTGTGTCTTTTTTGCCAATTACAGGTCCGATGTGTAAGCTCCATGCGTGTTCCGGCGAGATATCCAGGGTTTTTCCCCACGTGTTTCTGCCATAGTTGTAAACGCACTGACCACCCTGTTCTTTTCTATATGCTCGTAACACTTTCTCTCACTCTAAACTGTCTGCACCATGTAAACGGTCCGGAGAGTAACATTAGAGTTTAGAGTTATATAAATCTCATGAGAGCTCGCTAATGGGTTTAGGGAAGCTATATTCTATCACCGTGTAAACACTCCTTTAGATAGCTCTCCTGATACTTTAGATCTTCTCTCGCTCTAAACTGTCGCCGTGTAAACCTAGCATAATACAAGCTTTACCTCTCTTCTTAATAAAAAAAATTATCTTTTTATTCGTAACTAAAGGGGAAATGATCTGGGAATTATATTGTTTTTCGCTTACAACAAGCCGCCTCTTACTGCAGACGCGATCGAACTTGTGTCTTGAAAGAAGCGCACACAGACAGTACAGCTAGTAGAGAGTCCGTTCTACCTGCACTGAGATTGTGTTGACACTTTGAGAGCACGAGTTGCCCACCCATGCTCATGACTTTCAGTACGACCCTCTATACGAGTAGATACAAATAGCTAACTATGGCTAATCGATATGAAAAAAAAAAAACTAATTTGTTGCTCTGATAGTTGCGAAGGCCGGAATAAAAATCAGTTTATGTTGGCGATGTACCTCATCCCCACAGCCAACAATATGTTTTCTGAAATTGTCCACAAATCCTCAGTAAAAGGCCTCTCAGCTGCGATCATCCCCCTTTACTTACCAACCGATTCTCGGTCTTCCAGGTACTTATTACAATCATTATCATCATCATCATCATCATCATCATCAACATCCGTCACGAATTAGGCCTGTGTAGGCAGTCTTCTAAAGGGTCTTCCTAACCGTCGATGTCCTCTGGGTTGATATTGCATCATCATTTTGGGGATTCTTGAATTGTCCATTCGTTTTACATGGTGTAGCCAATTTAGTTTGTATCTGTTTATTTTATCCTCTACTGACTCTACTTCTAATTGTTCCATTATTTCTTCATTCCTTTTTCATCTAAAAGAGTATATCCTGCTGTCCGTCTGAGAAATTTCATTTCCGTCGCTTTGATTCTGCTCATATCTCTTTTCCTTAATGTCCAAATCTCACTTCCGTATAAAAGGCAGGGTAATGCTAGAGTATTACATATTTTTATTCTTGTGGATTTTTGTACCAATTTAGCTTTTAATGTATTATTTATTATTCCAAAAATTGGTGTAAATTTGGTGATTTTCTTGTTCACATCTTTTTCATTTTGATAAGATATTTCACAACCCAGATAATTTAAATTTTGTACTTGTTCTAGGCACAACATGGACAATAAACTCATTCGTAAGACGGAATAGAAAGACGAGAAAATACGTAGAGATATTGCCGTTTAATTTGTCCGCGACGCAGAAACCAATTTCTGTTCAGTCCCTTCTACCTTCACGTGACGGGAGTCCTCCCCTTTCTACACTCTTCTTCCCGATACTACTGCCAGCCGCTCAGACACGCTCAGCTCACATACGGTTGATCAGGCTGTAAGCTCCGCCCGCCCGCCCTCCCTTCCTCCCTCCCGACACCATCTGCGCACCTCGCGGACAAATTACATGGCGACATCTCTATAAGTTTTTGTATCACTCAAGTTGACGGAAATGCGATAAGACAGTGAGCTAGTGTATTCAGAGACTAGTCTGTTCTGGAAAGTAATTACATAGGTCTAAACATAAACAAGTCACCCAATTCGTGGTAACATTACTCCTACTACATTAAGATATGCATAGCAGGAACAGGTGATATCCTAAATTGATAAGGAATTACTCAGCATGAAGGTGTTCGAAAAATACTAGTGTGTGCTGAATATTCACTCCTAGGAGTCACAGTTGTTTAGACAATTCACTAATACTGGACGACCACGTTCCAAATATTTCTGACTGAAAAGTATCGTAAGTATAAAATTTATTACATTATTAATAATTATGCATATGTTTTTACACTTGATTTCATAAAGCGAAACAACTTCATCGCAGGTAATAGCGCCTGTATGCATCATACTTTTATCTATTTGTACTGCTGTAAAACCTTGTCACAATTACAACTTTTAAAATGTACATTCTACGGAGATGCTACAAATGATCAATATCTAACAAATTAATATTATTGTTCGTATTTCACATCAGTTGTAAGCCACTTTCTGAATTGATGGCGTTAATACCTTCATTTACCCTAATCGTAATATTCTTCTCTCTTATCTATACTAATAATAAATCTGTAGCCGAAATTTTTATGGTAATTTTCGATTTTCCTAAAATAATTGGTCCTAACATATATAATTAACCACCCTGAAACCGAAAATAGCTTTTTTGAAATTTTTGTTTGTATGTCTGTCTGGATGTTTGTTACCTTTTCACGCGATAATGGCTGAACCGATTTATATGAAAATTGGAATATAAATTAAGTTCGTTGTAACTTAGATTTTAGGCTATAGGCATTCAAAATACTTTACTCAAAGGGGGGTTATAAGGGGGCCTGAATTAAATAAATCGAAATATCTCGCTTATTATTGATTTTTGTAAACAATGTTACATAACAAAAGTTTCTTTGAAAACGATTTCCGATAAGTTTTATTCTTTACAAAATTTTCATAGGACTGATATTTAATGAGATAAATGAGTTTTAAAATTAAAATAACGCCATCTAAGACGGTGCAATGAAATAAGAACAAATGACTTCGTCTATAAGAGGCAACAATCGAAAAAGGGGCCTTATACAACAACAATCGAAAGCTATTAAAAATAGCCTACAGAGAATGTTTCTGTGTTTGTATGAAGTAATATCGGAAGCTAAATTAACCGATTTGTATACTTAATTATTATTTCACCATTGGAAAGTGTAGTTTCTCTAGATGGACATACTGCTATAATGTTATTACAGTAACTTCTGAGTAAATCGAGGACAGGTAAGATTAAAATACCTTCTTATACACAGAAAATTTGATACGCTATTTTCTACATTCGTTTTCTGTATTTCTTAAAATAATATTTATGTACACACTCATTTCAATCTCAGAGAATTAACGAACAACGAGAGTGTATTGATTTAGTATGCAGTAGTACGTTAGCTTAGCAATCCATTATTTTATAATTCAAATTTTAACTATGCTCAATTGAATCGTGTTAAAATACATAAAATATATATGCAATAAATGCAATGCAAAAAAATTGGGAAATGAGCCAAGCAGATTAAGTTGCGCTGTTGTAAAAGTTGTTCCTTCTGAGATTCAAGAGCTCCCACAACAAATTAAAAACTTACTTATCGGAGTACATCCGTTATGAACGCAGTTTTTACATAATCTAATATAATATAATATAATATAATATAATATAATATAATATAATATAATATAATATAATATAATATAATATAACATAACATAACATAATATAATATAACCGAAATTTTTCTGATAATTTTCGCTTTTCCAAAAATAATTGGTGTTAACATGTATAATTATTCATCCTGAGACCCAAAATCGCTTTTTTGAAATTACAAGACTTTTAAAATAACAATACGATACATTCTCACCGCCGCCTCAGATTGTAGCGTTGTTGTTCCTGCAGTAATTCCTATGTGCAAAATATAAAATTTTTGAGTAGGAAGAAAAAACACATTTATTCATTCCATGGCAATGGTACATGGGAGACCGTGAATTCTTACATTTTCGAAAGAAAGAAATATAATTACATATCACTGTATATGCTGTACCACTATTTAAGTTATTTGAAGGGTTCAGAACCATAATGGGCCAAGCGCCATTTACTGAAGACGTAGAATACAATGGTTAAAATTAAGTTATTACCATAATTCAATGGAAACATGTAGCAAGTAATATAAAGTTTACACATTAAAACTAAATGATATGTCAATCTTCGTTAAACTATGGTTGCATTGTATAACAAATAAGAAACATGACTATTTTTCTAAAAACCATGAAATCACGGTGCAGCACTGAATTAAGAAGGCAGAGTCCTAATGCAGTTTCATTACGAGTTATGTGGAAAAGATAAGGGCTTAATATATTTTACAATAATGTTTAAAACATTGTACAGAAAGTACTAACAATGTCAGTGTTCAAAGTTAACGTGTTATTCTACATTATATTTACATTATTTCACTTCCAAAGCATTTTCAGACTTCATAACCCCATTTGCTGATGAGGTATCCATGTTTGTTTAGTATACAAGTCATCAATCAAGCAAGCATTTTCGTTGACTAGCTACTACGGACTTGATTTCTATGCACTATGTAGCTTTGGATCATAACTTCTGACGTCACATCCGGCTATTTAGTCAACAATCTAGTTCACTTCAGCTGAAAATGAAGCTTTGAGACACGGCCTAAGTCAAGGAAACAGAAAAGTGTATCGAATATTAAAATAATAAACGCACCACCTAAATAACTTTTGAAGCATACGGTTCAGTGATATAAAACTTGGTATGTGAGGATAACCATATACTAAGAAATCAATAATGGTATTACCGAGTATTTTCCACTTCCGGTTTAACCGGAAGTAACTCCAACTCTCTTATTTTAAATGGAAAACCCAACATTTTTTTTATTTTTGAATTGTGCTCATTAAGAGCTTTTCAAAAAGTACCCACACTCGATACTTCTGCACAAATTCAGTGTTGCTAAGTCAAGAAAACAGAAAAGTGTATCGAATATTAAAATAATAAAATACTCCTTCCTTAACAAAAACAAAACAAAGCTAGCGCACCTTCTAAATTATGTGTTCAAATTGGTAGCCCTCAGCTGCTTTACAATGTGTCACTCGATCATAGAAACCATTTAAGGAATGATTTAACCAGGCTTTAGGAATATCTTGCACCACATCCATTCTTATTTACCAACACTGAATTTGTACAGAAGTATCAAGTGTGGGTACTTTTTGAAAAGCTCTTAATGAGCTTTATTCAAAAATAAAAAAAATATTTGGTGTTCCATTTAAAATAAGAGAGTTGGAGTTACTTCAGATTAAACCGAAAATAGAAAAAACTCAGTAATACCATTATTGAGTTCTTAATATATGGGTATCCCAACATACCAAGTTTCATGTCACTGAAGCACATGCTTCAAAAGTTATTTAGGTGGTGCGGGACTTTTAACTAACCCTCTGTGTGTGTATATATATATATATATATATATATATATATATATATATATATATATCATTATCTATCTATCTTACACAAATCTGGCTTTCAGGTAGTAGCTCCCTGTAAAGCAAGTTTGAATAATTTCAAGGAAAAATTGTTCCGGAGCCGGGTATCGATCCCAGGACCCTTCGCTTAGCGCGCGAACGCTCTACCGACTGAGCTACCCCAGGAACTCTACACGACACCGTCACAATTATTCCTTTTATTTCCACACAACTCAAATGAGCTGACAAGACGCCAGAACTCAACTATGAGTACACACAATACTGTGTGACTTCATTTGTGGCTTTCTGTTGACGTACCTCCAGTAACGAATGTATTATACAAATCTGGCTTTCAGGTAGTAGCTCCCTGTAAAGCAGGTTTGAATAATTTCAAGGAAAAATTGTTCCGGAGCCGGGTATCGATCCCGGGACCCTTCGCTTAGAGCGCGAACGCTCTACCGACTGAACTGTCTGTCTGTCTGTCTACCTAATCTTCATACAATTTACATGCTAATTCCTTTTGGAAAATATATTCCTTTAACAACAAATATCCCGAAATTGTGTCACTACATAATATGTTGAATATTTCCTTCCAGGTAACACTTCATATCTTCTCACCAACAAGCATGCGTAAAATTATTTACGTTCTTCAGATTATAAGCTTCGTGGCGTCGACAGCTTTGGGGGCAAGAATATTGGGAGTATTTCCCTTACCGTCAAAAAGTCACCAAATGATATACCGATCACTGATGAGGGGATTACAGCTACGAGGCCACGAAATTGTCACCATTACTACCGATCCTGTGTGGGACATGAATGTGAAAAACTATACGGAAATAGACATGTCAATTTCAGTTGAATACTGGGAGAAGAGATATATTTTCGCTGCACAGGAAAAAAGGAATATGAAAATATTCAATTTACTTTCCGATATGGCAGAAATATCAACAGATTTATGCAGAATAATGTTTCAAAAGCCTGAAGTTCAGAAGCTGTTACAAGGAGAGAATCACTTTGATGTGATAATAATAGAATGGCTCGGATGTGTTTGCTCTAATGCTTATGCATACCACTTCTCGGCACCTTTGATCGGTATCTCACCGTTTGCATTGATACATGGAGGACATGATTCAGTGGCCAATCCTACTAACCCGACTTATATAACGGATATTAATATCCCCATCTCAGATCGAGCCACGTTCTGGGAAAGGCTCGTACGTTTCTTGTATTCATTGCTGTTCAGATATATTTGGTTCATGATAATGATGCCTGCTCATGACAAAATTGCAAAAGAGTACTTCGGAAGAGATTTGCCGTATGTTGGAGACTTGCAGAAGAATGTTAGCCTTTTGCTGGTTAACTACGAAAGCAAAATAGCTTACACGCAACCAAATGTTCCTGCCGTTGTAGAAATAGGAGGAATTCATCTGAGAGAACCTCAACCATTAGACACAGTAAGATAGCCTATTTTCATTTTATTTTCAACATCACTCTTATCATTACGTTTTCCAATATCATTATCATCAACATCAACATCAATAACGAACAACCACCTTCAATACCACAAGTATAAAAATAGACAGGAGTAAATCTAATACCTTCCTACTGTTGCAGTAGGACTGTATCTGAAAAATAACCTTAACTATCAAACCAGTATCGTTTCAAATTCAGACTCATCATCACTCTCAGCATTAACATGACCACCAATAATACCTCAACTAGTGTTTAGTCAATGTATCAAGGTTCGAAAACGAGACTAGGAACTGAATGTACTAACTCTGCAGAGTGCATTATATTCTGTACATATGTAATCTGTTACAAGTGGGCCGGTGACCAAGCGCTGGGCTCTAAATATACAGGATGGAGAAAAAGTAACTACATACTTCACTTATGTTAATTTTGAATAATTTGAACATGATACAGGCCCTACCAACAAAGTACAGTACACATCACCTATTTTTATGTTCCAACTGTCTTCCTTCTTCATCAGTACACAGTTGAAGTCTGCCTGAACACTCTGACACATATGCAAACACAGCTGAATGTTGTTCTCCAGATTCTTGGTTTTCAGTGTAAAATTAAGTACAGTTATGTCGGTTTACATGTTCCGATAAATTGAATGTGGTCTCATCAGAACACAAAATGTTAAGAAATAAATTCTGGCCAAATCGATACTGTTCGAGCATAATTTCACAAAATTCTAGCCACCTGTCTGAATCATCTTCCAGTGAACTATGTAGCCTATCAGGTGCGGAATGTACACTTTCAAGTCCTGCTGATGCAATATTCTTTGGATTGATCGACGCGACGTTTCTGGAAACTCTACCGCTAATCTCGTCTTGTGGACTTCTTTGGACTAGTCATAACAGCAAGACAAATATTGAGTTCATTTTCCTCAGTTGGTGCTGTCCTAGGTCGCTCACTGCAAGATGCATTCAAAACAGAACCTTTAGTTTCAAATTAATGAATTAAATTGTAAACAGCCTTACGTGTTGGTAGATTTGACTCGAAATGTTCTCTCTCCATTCCCTCAGTACAGCACTTACACCGCTTTGGTAAGCGGTCTTCAAAGCGAAAAATATTTCTTCTTTCGTTAACATTTTGTGAAAACTGTTACTTGTGTTGTCAGGACTAAGTTACTTACTTATTTGCTTACTTACAAATGGCTTTAAGGAACCGATAGGTTCATTGCCACCCTCACATAAGCCCGCCATAGGTCCCTATCTTGTGCAAGATTAATCCAGTCTCTATCATCATATCCCACCTCCATCAAATCCATTTTAATATTATCTTCCCATCTACGTCTCGGCCTCCCTAAAGGTCTTTTTCCCTCCGGCCTCCCAACTAACACTCTATATGCATTTCTGGATTCTCCCATACGTGCTAAATACCCTGCCCATCTCTAACGCCTGGATTTAATGTTCCTAATTATGCCAGGTGAAGAATATAATGCGTGCAGTTCTGTGTTGTGTAACTTTCTCCATTCTCCTTTAACTTCATCCCTCTTAGCCCCAAATATTTTCCTAAGCACCTTATTCTCAAACACCCTTAACCTATGTTCCTCTCTCAAAGTGAGAGTCCAAGTTTCACAACCATAAAGAACAACAGGTAATATAACTGTTTTATAAATTCTAACTTTTAGATTTTTTAACAGACTGGATGATAAAAGCTTCTCAACCGAATAATAACAGGCATTTCCCATATTTATTGTGTGTTTAATTTCCTCCCGAGTATCATTTATATTTGTTACTGTTGCTCCCAGGTATTTGAATTTTTCCACCTCTTCAAAGGATAAATTTCCAATTTTTTATTTCCATTTCGTACAATATTCTCGTCATGAGACATAATCATATACTTTGTCTTTTCGGGATTTACTTCCAAACCTATCTCTTTACTTGCTTCAAGTAAAATTCCCGTGTTTTCCCTAATAGTTTGTGAATTTTTTCCTAACATATTCACGTCATCCGCATAGACAAGAAGCTGATTTAACCCGTTCAATTCCAAACCATCTCTGTTATCCTGAACTTTCCTAATGGCATACTCTAGAGTGAAGTTAAAATGTAAAGGTGATAGTGCATCTCCTTGCTTTAGCCCACAGTGAATTGATGGTGGCAGCTCTGGTTGCGTACTTCAGCAGCAAAAGTAAGCTCCGTATTTGTTAAACAATTCAGAGGTAATACAGTGTTTTAATCGGAAAATATTAATATAAACTAAATATTTAACTTGTTTCCTACAGTTACATATATAAATTTCATAAATACGTAAAAACTAAAATAGTTATAATTGAATATTAGTTCCTTGACTCCCAATCAGCTGATCCGGCCGCCATATTGAATAGTCTCTGACCAGTGCTAAAACCACTCTGACTCATTGTATTTTTGTTGTACATATTTATATTTTATAATATTTTGCTGTACATATTTATATTTTATAACATTGAACTGTTGTGAAACTACTTGTAAAGAACAAAATATATTAGGTAAGAGGTGGAGTTAAATGTAAGAATAATTTCGTGTCTTATTATAGTCTAGGCCTAATTTAGTTTAGTATAATAAAGCTTAGAAGTGTTGTGCTAGTGTCGTGTGCCGTGTGAATAATACAAGTGAAGTGAAGTGATATATTAAGAGGTAAGGTTAAATATAAGAATAATACAACTTCGTGTCTTGTTATAGTTTAGGCCTAATTTAGTTTAGCATAGTAAATTCAAAAAGTGTATGTGCTAGTGTGAGTAATAGAACATTAGTGAAGTGAAGTGAAGTGAGTGAAGTGAAAATGTGCATTATGTCAGATAAGTGTGGTGCATGTCGAAGGTAAGTGTGTCAAGGTGTAAATTGTATGCAATGTAATATATGCTTTCATTGGGACTGTGCAAATACTAATGCTGAAAATATAAATAGTCAATGGAAATGTAAATATGTAAACAATTATATATTGTAAAGGAACAGGCGGAAACCATCACCCATTTACGCAGACAATTAGAGCTTGCTAATGAGGAAATTGCAGCCTTGAAATCTATAAAGCCTAAAGTTAGAAGTAAATCACCAGAGTTTAAGGTGGTCTCTAATCAGAAGCGTAAAGGGAAGAGTTCCAGTGTCCCTAGTACTGCCACTGCTACCTCTAGCACTGAAGTGGAACTGAGCAACAGATTCTCTGTTCTGGATTCTCTAGAACCTGAATCTGATGCTCCTTCCAACTCAGTATCGGAGCCCAAGCGTAGGAAGAAGATACTTTTGTTAGGTAGCAGCCATGGTAGAGGAATAAGTCAACGGCTCCAGGCTTCATTGGGTGAGAAATATACTGTTACCAGCTTTTTCAAACCCAATGCTTCTCTGTCCAATGGTGTAGGGGATCTATCTGCGCTTGCTAAAGATCTTGATAAAGAAGATCATGTGATTATAGTGGGGGTGCAGGAAACAGCCTAGACAGGAACCTCAATTATGCAATTGATGGAGATATACACAACATTGCACAGAAGAGTGGCCATACGAATGTGGGTTTTGTGAACCTTTTCCAGAGGCATGACAAGCAGTGGATGAATAGGAGGGTTGAGAGTGTAAAACTGCGGATTGACTTGGCTCAATTGGAGAGGGACATGGCCCACATTAATATTATAGACACATCCTCCATTGTAAGAGAGTAATACACTAATCATGGACTGCATTTGAATTCTCGAGGCAAGGACTCGCTAACGCGTCTCATTGCTGACAGTCTTCAATGTGACCATGGCAAGTGTGACAATAAAATTCCTGTTGTAATCCGTCACAGGGCTTGTCCTTTTTTAGGGTAAATAAAAAAAGTCAAAATAACAACAATAATAATAATAAACAGAATCAACAAATCGTAATACAATCAACATTCAGTGTATTCCATCAGAATATAAGAGGTATAAGAAATAAGACTGATGAACTCCTTGCATCCTTAGTTTCTGAACATTTAAATCCGAATGTGCTATGTATTACCGAACAGCATATGAAACAACGGGAAATATTGTCTCTCTCACCGGAAGGATATAAATTAGGTGCTAGTTACTGCAGACAAACTCTTGAGGATGGAGGCGTGAGTGTATTTCTCAAATCTGACCTTAAATTAAAAAATATTGATCTTTCACATTTTTGCAAAGACAGGGATTTAGAAATTTGTGCTGTTGAATTAGAAAATGAAACATATAATTTCATTATAATATGTCTATATAGAGCACCATCTGGAGACTACGAAAATTTTATTCATTTATTGGAAAAGGCACTAGAATACTTACAGAAACTGAAACGTGAATGCATTATTTGCGGAGACATCAATGTCGATTATCTAACAGAAAGCAATAGGAAAGATCAACTAAATTCATTGCTAGCATCTTTCAATTTAATTTACAAAGTAAACTTTCCGACCAGAATACAAGGGGATTCAGCTATTGCAATAGACAACATATTCATCGGAAAATAAAAAAATTGGTATATCTCAAACAACCCCAATAATTAATGGTCTTTCGGATCACGATGCTCAACTCCTAAGTATAAATATTAACACATCATAAAAAAAAACCAACTAAAGTGAGATTCAGAAATATAAACAGGGAATCATTAAATGATTTTGAAATAAATCTTAAAAATGAAACATGGGAATCAGTATACAGTCAAAGTGATATGAATAGTAAATTCAACGAGTTTCATAAAACATTTCTAAATATTTTTGAATCCAGTTTTCCTGTAAAGTATAAAAATGAAACAATATGTAACAATAGATGATTACACAAGGTATTAAAATCTCATGCAAAACCAAGAGATCATTATACATACAGAGCAGAAACAGTAATGATACAAACTTAAAACAACACTATAAAAATTATTCAAAAATATTACACAAAGTAATTCAAAAAGCTAAAGAATTACACTATAATACAACAATACAAAACTCTGATAATAAAATCAAAACAACTTGGAACATAATTAAAAAAGAAAGTGTACGATCAAAAAGTAAAGTAACAAACTAAACCCTTATATCTAACAATACAAAAACGTCAGACCCAAATGAAATTGCAAACATATTTAACAAATATTTTCTTACAATAATTGATAACCTCAACATCCCCCAAGATAATGTTACTAACAGTTTAGATTCTTTAACACAATATTTTCCGACAAAATTCCCAAATATTCAAATATTTCCAACAAACAAACAAGAAATAATTGCAATTATTAAAAATCTAAAGTCAAAAAACTCCTCAGGGTATGATGAAATAACAAGCAAATATTAAAAGCGAGTTCACATATTATAGCTGGGCCATTAAGTTATTTATGTAACTATTCAATGCTCAATGGTATATTTCCCGACAGATTAAAATATTCAGTGCTTATTCCTATCTTCAAAAATGGAGAAACAACGTCTCCAGAAAATTACAGACCCATATCACTTCTACCAGTCTTCTCCAAAATCTTTGAAAAAGTAATGTATAAAAGATTATATCATCATCTAGAAAGATACAACATTTTAGTCCCAGAACAATTTGGATTTAGGAAAAATAAAGGCACAGAAAATGCAACATTTAGTTTAACTGACAAAATTCTGGAGGCAGTAAATAAAAAATTACAAGTTGGAGGGATTTTCTGTGATTTATCCAAAGCATTTGACTGTATAAATCATAAAATGCTGCTAGATAAATTAGATTATTATGGAATTAAAGGTGTTGCACACCAATGGTTTCACTCATAGCTCATAGATAGGAAACAGAAAGTTGAAATCAATACAACTATGAAATCTACATCGACATGGGGAACTATTAATAATGAAATTCCTCAAGGATCAATATTAGGTCCCCTACTTTTTCTAGTGTTTATAAATGATCTTGCCTCCCTTATAAAAGATGTAGGTCATCCCATATTATTTGCAGATGACACAAGTATAGTAATTACAGCCAATAACTCCAACACATTCCAATCTTCAACAGAGGAAATTCTCTTCAAAATATGTGACTGGTTCTCAGTCAATTGTAACAAAACTAACATAATTCAATTTAAATCCTGTCCAAATTCAACGTCGCAAATTTCTAGCGCAATAATTAACAATAGATCCCTATTAGAAACAACAACAACCAAATTTCTTGGCTTAAAAATCGATAATGTGTTAAATTGGAAAAATCATATTAAAGAAATTACCCCCAAATTAAATTCAGCTTGTTTTGCTATTAGATCTATGCAAAAGATAGTAAATATCAATACCTTAAAAACAATATACTTTGCATACTTCCACTCGGTAATGAGTTTTGGAATAATATTCTGGAGAAATTCCACAGATAGTAACAATATATTTCTATTACAAAAAAGAGTAATTAGAATAATAGTAGGTGCCAAATCTAGGGAATCGTGTAGGACTATTTTCAAAAAACTACAAATAATGCCCATGGCTTGTCAGTATATCTTTTCATTAATAGTCTTTCTCATATGTAATCGTGAAAACTTTGTAACTAATTCAACAGTTCATAGCATAAATACACGTCAAAAAATGACTTCCATACTCCATCTGCAAGTCTATCGTGCTATCAAAAAGGAGTGCGTTATATGGCAGTAAAAATTTTTAATAGCCTCCCTATCGATATAAAAAATGAAACTCAAAACATAAAATTATTCAGGGCCAAATTAAAGAAGTACCTAATTTCTCACGCCTTCTATTCTGTAGGTGAATTCATGACATTCAATAACACTTCATGAAATTGATACTAAAACTATGTGTTGCACTAGTAGACTATATTGTAAATCTCATCTGTATATATTTCATCTAGGCTGTGACTATAAATTAAGATTTTATAATAGTATTAAGTTTTTTGACTTGTTCCATATTCTAGCTGTAAGCATGTATGAATACCATGGAATGTTAATAAATACAATACAATACAATTGGAAAAGCATCAGATAGAAACTGGCCTATACGGACTCTGCTGTAAGTTTCACTGAGACACATTTTAATTAACTGAACTAATTTCAATTCAATAATAATATTATATAAAACTTCTCTCTTAAACGAGTCATATTCCTTTTTTTAAATCTATGAATAACTGATGTACTGTACCCTTATACTCCCAATTTACTATGTTTTAAGTTACAATGGTTACTGTGGTTAATAAATGAATTATTCATTTGTTAACACTACGCGTCATTTCCTGTTTCCTACCAATCATATCAATGTACGTACGTAGTATGTCCTACAAACCTAAAAACATACATTTTCTAAGTGTGTAGTTACTATTACGATATTCTGTATTATATAAATATTCGCTATTCTAACGCGCATCATACTTTTGATATGACCAAAATAAAAATGTTATCGCATTATGACTAGAAACATATTTTAACTGAAGTTAAAGTTGACGTCGATTAACAAGCCGTCTATTCCAGCCTTCAGTATGATACAGATAAATTTAATAACCAAAATTATTGTTAAATGTTCCGAGAGTTGAGTTACATTACTAAGAAATAGGAGACATATTTTGGATGTCGAATGCAGGACATTTCCGGTACGCAACTTGTCTGGAGATTGTTCAATAGCTTAAGACTGGAACTGTATATTCAGCCATTTATTATCAGCAGACAGCGGATTTCGGTCCCTACACAGCGACAAGATGTCACGTTCCTTGGCATACTGAGTGACCACCCTGCATTTGACGTACACCTAACGTTCAGAATCGGGACAGAAAATCCGCTGTCAGATTATCAGTAATATTTTTTTTTTATATTTTTCTAATAGACTAAAGGTCATATTCTTATGCTCAGGACTTGCAAAACTTCCTGGATGGAGCACCTGAGGGCGTGATATACTTCAACTTCGGGACTAATATTAACAGTGGCAATCTGGCACCAGATGTAAGGCAGATGTTCCTGGACGTGTTTTCGGACCTGCCACAGTTCAGAGTGCTGTGGAAGTGGGACACAGATGAGTTGCCGGGACAACCCAGCAACGTCAAGTTGGCCAAGTGGTTTCCGCAACAGGATCTTCTACGTAAAGTATCTACATTTATATCTTCTTCCTTAAAGTTTTCTTGTCCTTCTGCCAAACAACGCCATTTTTATATTCTGAAAAGGTAATAGTTTTCATCATCTCTCAGACAGAAAAATGGTTTTCATGAAATCGTCTGTCTATTTGTAAACAGTAACATGCCCTTAATTCTTGAATAATTTTTGTAAAATTTCTGTCCATAAAAATGTAACATAGACAACTGCTACTTCCATAATCTAAGAAGAAATAATATAATTCAGCATTTACGTTCTTTTATTTCAATTTCTTCTGATATTTTTAGTAAGGTGTTGAGCAATATCATTAAGAGTATATGCAAGTGAATGATTTTGAAGTTTATTTGTATTAAAAAATTACGCACTTTTTTCTGAATACAGTGATATATAGGGTGTTTTCGGGCTAGTGTTACAAACTTTCAGGGATGATAGGGAAGGGCACATGTATCAATTTGAGATAAGGAACCCTGGCCCGGAAATGACCGAGTCGAAAGCTACAAGCAAAAATAGTTGTGTGGAAATGACATAATTTTATTCCTCTGTACACCTTATTTATGTGTATTTATCTGTATATCTTACACATACTGTATTCATCTGACGTTGTTTACATTGTCTACTTACAGTATTTCATTCAGTGCGCTGTCTGAGGGGTGGCGACAGGAAACTACACTAAAGCAATGCAGATAGCGTAATGTGTAACGGACATGGTCGGTCCTGATATGCACGTCTGTAGACAGCAGTGTATGTGTACAAGTTGCAGTGTCCAGTCGATAGTCCTAGTGAAATGGAGGAGTACACGAGAGCGGAATATGCAGACCTGATTTTCGAATACGGATGAGCCAATGGGAACAGTAGACAAGCTCAGAGA
Source organism: Periplaneta americana (assembly GCF_040183065.1). NCBI lineage: Eukaryota > Metazoa > Arthropoda > Insecta > Blattodea > Blattidae > Periplaneta > Periplaneta americana. The sequence continues at coordinate 54,111,821 of NC_091123.1, forward strand.
TTGTATCGGGTCAAGTACCCATATAGGAGACATCCGGCCCATATCATCTTTCCACGACTGTTCCAAATATTAAGGGAAGGAGGGCACGTGGTGCGAAATTACAATTCCATTTCCACAACTATTTTTGCTTATAACTTTGGATTCAGTCATTTCCGGATGAGGGTTGCTTATCTCAAATTGATACATGTGCCCTTCACCATCATCCCTGAAAGTTTGTAACACTAGCCAGAAAACACCCTGTATAATATACCTAGTTTATTTATTTATTTCTTCTATTTAAATGGACATGTACTAACACAATACAGATCAGCTAAGTCATTCAAATTAAATTTCCCTGAAGTTGCAATATTTCCACACATATTATTCCATAACTTCACAACCATCAGAGACAGAATGCTGAAATTTTGCACATTGATTTCATATTCATTTATGCAAAAAGTAGACTACAATAATTCCCATACATTTGAAAATAAAAAAATAGGTTACAAAACATGACTTTTAATACAATATTCATTAGTATTATTATTATTATTATTATTATTATTATTATTATTATTATTATTATTATTATTAATTTATTTATTTATTTTTTAATCTGGCAGAGCTAAGATCAGTTGGCCTTCTCTTCCGCCCGGCCAGACTCTAATTCTGATCAAATATAATAGGCTTATCTAAACTATAAAACAACATGGAAGTGAATAATGGAAGTTAGATAAGTAATATTAGTGAGACAATAATAAACATTGATCAAAATAGTAATAGTAATCTGAATTAATCTTGCACAGGATAGGGACCGATGGCAGGCTTATGTGAGTGCGGCAATGAACCTACGGGTTCCTTAAAAGCCATTTGTAAATAAGTAATAATAATGAGATAATTTAAATATTTATCCTGTAATAATAACCATCAAACATTGAGACACTTGACACATCTATTATATTAACTAGAATTCTTTGAAAAATATTTCCTTAGTCTACTCCTAAATTGATTTGATGACTGACATTTTCTGACATTACTAGATAGGGAATTTCAAAGTCGAGGAACAGCCACAGTGAAAGAAGATGAGTATGAGAATTTTCGGTGGGAGAGAATGAATAATATTGAGGAGTGTTGTTGTGCCATCGTAGTTGTCTGCTTTTCACCAGTACTACTACATCTGGATCTTTATACGAGGGGGATCCAGGAAATAACGACCGTTCGCGCATACCTGCCGCGCAGCTGACTCCCCTTCCTTGTTTGAAGGTCAACTGGCTTCCTTAACATGTGTTCTCATAATGTTGTGAGTACTGGTTGCAACAAGTCGCCATTGTGCATTTTGTGTTACTTCAAAATGAACGACGCGATTGATAATCCCGCCGACTGTGAGGTAAGGAGTGTGATTCGATTTTTGAATGCCCGACATTTGAAACCTGCAGAAATTTACCGGCAATTGAAAGAAGTGTATGGTGATACTGTAATGAATGAAATAAATGTGAGAAAATGGTGCGAAATGTTCAACTCGAGAATTGCTGGATCAATTCGTTTGGGAAATCTTTGATCATCCGCCCTATAGTCCAGACCTTGCTCCTAGCGATTTTCACCTTTTCACTAAGCTGAAAGACTTTCTGGGTGGTACGCGTTTTGGAAGTGATGAAGAGTTGAAGAAGACAGTTAACACCTGGCTTAATGAACTGGCGGCAGAGGAGTATAACACGGGAATTCTAAAGCTAGTGAACAGATACGAAAAATGTTTAAATGTAGGTGGTGATTATGTAGAGAAGTAAAGGAAGCTTCAGTTATGTAACAGACTTTGTTTTTTCAAATAAAGATTTTTTTTAATTATTACAACAAAACGGTCGTTATTTCCTGGATCCCCCTCGTATAAGATTCTCAGTACACTATTTTTTAGCTTTATCTAAGTATCCTTGTCCACAGTGGGTTCAAATATCTTTCTCATAGTTTTGTTTTCGAATGTAATAAGAGACTTTATGTTAGAATCTACGTTTTTCCTGAGTATAAATTCACAGGTAACATTACTGGTATTATTTTGCGGACTTAGTCTTGTTGCTCTTATGAGGAGTTGGGACCCTGGAATACACACTTTATTTTTATTGTTCATTCAGTTGATCTATGCTGACAACAGTGGCGTATGCTGAACCAGGAGTTTGGGTGTTCTGTTACAAATATATAGTTGGTCTATCTCGCACAATTATTATAGGCCTAAGTGGAATATCGGGTCAACATTAACTGCCATTTTTAATATATAATTAAGTATTATTTATAAATAATAACTATGGGGCGGATGTTGATGACCTAAAAATCTACTTAAAATGATCATTAAAATACCCTTAAACTAAAGGAAAAATGACATAAAATTAAAAGAAAATGACATTTAAATATTATTGAAAGTCCTCGCACCACAATTTCTTAAAAATTAATCACCTTGTTTCAATGACTGCCCTGCAAATGCCGGAGAAAGGAGGCAACTACAAATAACGTTATTCAAAATTGCATTATTTATGATCAAACAATAACCATGGCCAGAAAAATAACCTGTTTGAAGTTCCACAACCCGCTAACTATTATACAATTTCATATCGTGAAAAATGTCTAGTGTATTATTCGCTTTTTGTTTTATATTGTTGCACTAAATTCGGAAGTGGCGGGGTAGGTCTACCCTTATTCACTATAGGCCTGTGTAATTTCTCTCCTAGTGGGCGAGAAGAGAATGGCTTTTGCAAAAGATCTTTTACAGTGTACATTTCCAAGTGCTATTATCATTAAATAAGTAATTTAAATTGTTCACCTACGCTGGCACACAACTATGAACCCTAGTAAAACCTAAACACAGTAAATTCACTCACACAAACAGTAAACACACACGTCAAACACAATATTTTGTAACGCTATTGACAAGTTGAGCTGCCTGTATACAGGACGACCTGCGAGCTTGAGAGAAGCGAGTATCCCCACCATGCCACCATGCCACCGTGCGCACGCAGAGAATTATAGCAGTAACTCTCAGCAAGGGATGTTCTTTTATACGGACAGGACAACCAGACTAGAACTCATCCCACTTCGTCAGGCAGAGCGTATGTTATAAAACGAAAGCCGTTCTGGGGATGGTGTGCACATTCAATCAGCAGGCATTTAAAATATTTAAATGGTAATGAATTAAAATTAGTCTTGAACTATATACGTCAACTTCCAATGAGATTACGACGCATTTAAATTGTGATAAATTAAAATTATTGTTGCATTATATAAAACAACTTAAAACAAAAAATGAGATTACTGAATTTACAGGGTGTCCAGCGCACACCTTGAACATCCGCAATATACGCCCCTGGCTGACAAAATCCGGCAGCATGTGTTCCATGTATCTTGTTATCAGACTACATCAAACCGAACTTAGTATTTTATTGTAATATTCCAATTTGTTATACAGAATGTATCTAAATTGGTGTCAAATATTTCGGGGACGTGTCCCTAATATCAAAACAATTAAAAAAGTTAATAAGAACATGGGTCCGAAAAGCATTCGTTAGGGAGTTATTAAAGGATTTGTCCCTTCATTGACCGCTAATTGTTTGGTGGTTTTTTATTTGTTTGTATTTTGTAGAGCGAAGAAATCAGAAGAAAATGTATTCTGTGAGTGAACAGAATGAAATGATTTGCATCATTTAATTGATGATGTGCTTCTGGACGTCATTCAACGAATGTGTTTTCAACAGAGTACGCCAGATCATGTAACGCAGGTTTAGGGAACACATCGAAGCAGAAGGAAGCCACTTCGAGCAATTTTTGTAACATTAAATTTTGTCTTGTAACTCTGAAATAAATTATTTTGAGGCCAATGTTCATATGAACTTTTTGTAAGGTTTTGGTGTTAGGAACACGTCCCCGAAATATTTGACACCAATTTTGACACACCCTGTATTTTATAATTAACATGCTCCGAAGTATTTGATTTTATTTCTTCACTATTTAAAATTACCATTCTTAATTTATGTCGAAAACTAATATGCAAGATTTAACTATGCCACTGATAAATCATTATTCTCATCGCTGTATTAAATTCTGCGTTTCTTCATCAAAGAAAAGGTAATATGTGTGGAGAAGGTATGTGAATTTATTTATTTTATTACTAAATCAAATTTCTATTTTTTAGAAAAATTATCTTCAGTTAATCGTTACTTTTATTGAGATATAATAATTAACGCCAAAATTTTAATTGGCCTAAAATTGAAGCGGTGAGATCAATAAACATTCAAATCCATTTACACGAGTTTCGAGAAGAATGCAAAAAACTTTTTTTTTATTTCTTACCTAATTATTACTTTTTTTCACGTAATATTTCTGGTTGTTTTAGAGATCGAGACAAAGTAGTATATCAACTTTTAAAGTCGTAACACTTGTGGAAACATCCAAAATTTAATTTCAAATTTGCAAAAAATGAATGGCCAGAAGTGGACTTGAATGGTTATTGATATCAACGCTTCAATTGCATTGCCGTTATTTTATGGCTATAACATTTATTTTTTTCCTTTCAGATCATCCCAGCATCAAAGTATTCATTTACCACGGAGGCTTACAGAGCACACTGGAAGCCATTAAAGCCAGTGTTCCTCTCATAGGTATTCCATTCTTCGGTGATCAGTTCCTCAATGTACGGAATATAGCTGAAAAAGGAGCCGGAGTGGTATTGGATCTCGACATGCTAACCAAACACAGTATAAAACAAGCTATTACAGAAATTATATACAATCCTATGTAAGTCAATAGTGCGAATAAGATGCAAAATATTTGGTGGTGGTGGTGGTGGTGGTGGTAGTAATAGTAGTAGTAGTAGTAGCAGTAGTAGTAGTAGTAGTAGCAGTAGTAGTAGTAGCAGTAGTAGTAGTAGTAGTAGCAGTAGTAGTAGTAGCAGTAGTAGTAGCAGTAGTAGTAGTAGTAGTAGCAGTAGCAGTAGTAGCAGTAGTAGTAGTAGCAGTAGTAGTAGTAGCAGTAGCAGTAGTAGCAGCAGTAGCAGTAGTAGTAGTAGTAGTAGCAGTAGTAGTAGTAGTAGCAGCAGTAGTAGTAGTAGTAGTAGCAGTAGTAGCAGTAGTAGCAGCAGTAGTAGTAGTAGTAGTAGTAGGAGTAGTAGCAGTAGTAGCAGTAGTAGTAGTAGCAGTAGTAGTAGTAGTAGTAGTAGTAGCAGTAGTAGTAGCAGCAGCAGCAGTAGCAGTAGCAGTAGCAGTAGCAGTAGTAGCAGCAGTAGTAGTAGTAGTAGTAGCAGTAGCAGTAGCAGTAGCAGTAGTAGTAGTAGTACACCCAAATGAAATTTGAACCCTGGATGATTGACGCACAGGAGAATTCGCCCAAAAAAATTGATCCAAGAGAAAATTATAACAAAGAAAATTCACCGAAACATTGTCTGATGGTAGTATCATTTTCATCAGTGTACGCAATCTGAAGTCCTAGTTCTTGTATCTTCCTCCAGATACTTTGATTTAGGTGGAAGAAACAAAGTCGGAGTGTTGCATGTCAAAAAACACGTTGAACTGCTCTTATTATACTCATCTCGAAGTCACAAATGGCAACAGATGGTTCTGAATTATCCCAGCCATAATCCAAAAATTGCTGTAAAACCGATCGGAGTATTATTTCGTACGATGCCTGCCTTTTATTTGGTACAAGGGAGTACACAAAAACAAGTGCCTTACCGGCATACTCTCCATGAATTGTCACAATCTGCGTAAATATTTACGGTGCGGTCTCAAATGTACCGACAATGTACTAAGTTTTGATTGGTGCAATTTGCGTAATACTCTAATATTCTACGATGAAAGAGTAATGGAACGGAGAAAAATTCTCTTCGGCGCCGGGATTTGAACCCGGGTTTTCAGCTCTACGTGCTGATGCTTTATCCACTAAGCCACACCGGATACCACCCCGGCGCAGGACAGAATCGTCTCAGATTAAGCTCCAACTCTTGGGTTCCCTCCTGCGCCGGGGTGGTATCCGGTGTGGCTTAGTGGATAAAGCATCAGCACGTAGAGCTGAAAACCCGGGGTCAAATCCCGGCGCCGAAGAGAATTTTTCTCCGTTCCATCACTCTTTCATCGTATGATGACACAGAATATCTGCATGGAAATATCATATGTACTTCGGTACATTAAAATAATATATAAATATATACTCTAATATTCTATCTATAGGGTAAATTAAGGTCTGTTAGACAGTCGGGCATGTTGGACACTGTGTACTTTAACAGATACCTCGCCACTTGTGGGCACCAAATTCTGCTAGAAGTCAATGACGGAAGTACCTCCACTCATGGCTACTTCCGTCATTGATTTCTAACAGAATGTGGTGCCCACAAGTGGCGAGGTAACGCGTTAAAGTACAAAGTGCCCAACATGCCCGACTGTCCAACCGACCCTAATTTACCCTATCATCTTCATCTCGATCATCTAAATTATCATAGAACAAAAACTGTTCCCCGCTTGTTACACGAAATTCTGGTGGTATACCTGGAAGATCTCGCATGGAAGTTTCCTTCTGCAAACCCAATATCCCTTGGTTCGATCTGCATTTCTGGAGTCAAGGTTGTACATATAACCTTTATGAATGAGTAAAATACCTACTCCTTTCATTTGGAATAATTTCTCCATGGTTATTTTATTAAGTTATTTTACGACGCTTTATCAACATCTTAGGTTATTTAGCGTCTGAATTAAATGAAGGTGATAATGCCGGTGAAATGAGTCCGTAAGTTACCCAGCATTTGGTCATATTGGGTTGAGGGAAAACCCCGGAAAAAACCTCAACCAGATAACGTGCCCAGACCGGGAATCGAACCTGGGCCACCTGGTTTCGCGGCACAGACGCGCTAACCGTTACTCCACAGGTGTTGACTCCATGGTTATACATTGAAAATTTATACCTTCAAAATATTCATCTAAACTTAAGAATTGTGTAATAAAATTATCACCACGGAAACTAATTTTGAATTATTAAGAAAGAACTTCAAAATATTCATACGCTTAAACGTTTCCGAATACAAATGTTACCACTGGAGCTAAATGCTAAAATGTATTTACTATAAAAAGAACTAAACTTCATCGCAATGGGTGAATTTTCCGTGAGTGAGGGTGAGAATGAAAATCGTTGGGTGTAATCACTTTGGGCGAATATTCCTAGGTCAATATTCTTGGTCGAAATTTTTTGGGTGTATTTTCTTTTTGGCCAACTTCCATTATACGGACTACCCAGGTTCGGTAGCAGTAGCAGTAGTAGTAGTAGGAACATGGGCCTCGAATCCAGTGTTCCCTGCATTGATTCCTCTAAAGGACGTTAATTTTGTAACTTTAATACAAAACAATAATGTAACTTTATTGTTTCAACAATAGTCACTTTCTATAATTTAGTTTAAATATTCCCGACAACAATGGGATTTCCACTCCAAACAGCAACACAGAATTCGTTACTGCACTCCACAGACGACAATGACAATTCACTTTGATTATTACGAACAACAAGGTACTGCTAATCTTAACTAATGTTCACAAAGCACTATTTACAAAACAGAACTGTCAGTTCTCAGTTCACAGTTCGTATGCCTTGGCTAGTTCTTCTAGCTCAGTCACTCGAGTTCACAGTATCTCGAACCCCAGACCTTCAGAGACAGTCCACTGAACTTCGAACTCAGGTCCCCCAACTGCGGTCCACTGCACTCACACAGCTGCGGACGCACTCACACAAGTCGAACTCCGGTCTCGAAGCTGGCTTCACTGCTACACAAGACTGCCTTGCTGGCCAAAACTAGCAACGACTGCAAATAACTGACTCAAGTTCACTCGCGTGTCATATTTATAACTAAACCATAGTTTCCGGAAAGTACGATGCTGGAAATTTCTACAGATTCCCAGAAGATGGCGCCTCTCGAATTCTCTGGATTTCTCCCCTCAGTCGCAGGCGCATTACTTGCCCCTCTCTACCGCGGTCGCCGTCTCCTTATGTCGCGCCTCGCCGCAGCGACCATCGTTTCGTCTCCCCTCCACGCCGCGCCCTCAGCGCTCCAAGGAGCTCGCTTCGTCTATCGGGCCTCATGTCTTCTCGCGCGCCCCCCTTGTGTGGGACGCGTGATCGACACTCGACGTGGCTGTCACAATATATTATCTTCCTTTCATAGGATATGGGCGTGAGACGTGTGAGTCCCGTATCTGTAACTATATTTCTGAAAGACGACGCATAACAGCTGTCAAACTGCACTCGTGTCGCGAAGCTATGTTGAAGTTATGCACTTGTCTTATTATTAACTCAACTTCACTTTTCTTGAATACACTTCACAAACTCTATCTCTTACAATAAGAAAAAATGACGTAACACCTGACCTTGTCTTAAACACTATTCAAGAGTATGAACTACGGTAAGCAAAAAAACAAACGACACTGAAATTATTTCTCAACTGCTGTCCACGTTTCCCTAGCAACGAAGAATGCATTGTATAATACTCGTATATATAATTTTAACTGGTAATCGAAATGACGGGAAAAGACCTGAACGGATTTTAATGAATGACCCGTCATGTTGAAGCTTAACATCTACGGATTTTCAGAAAAATAGTAACTTTCAGTGAAGGGTTAGTTTTCCTACATATTTTCCTATTTTCCAAAATCTATCTTCCGTCAATTTTGAGAACTAATTGCATTTCAGGATAAAACAAAACACACACTACAATAAACAATAGGCTATTACACGAAGGCCATGACCTGCAGAATTGCTGATATATTTAGAGCTCAAATTCAATTGGTTATTATATTAAAAACTTCAAGACTTACTAAAAATAATTTACAGGCCTGATTCTGCGGTGTGTAATTTTCTGAGTACAGCTCTGTATTGGATACTAAACATTTACAAAACTTGAGGTGGTTTGATGACATTATTACCATTAGAAATGAAATATTATTATAGTTAATCCTATGATGTGACTATTTTCATTAATTATACATATTCGTGCTGTATTGATGATATGAAAGTGAAACGTTTCGGGGTTATAACAGTAGATGTAGAGAATATCTTAAATTAGATCTTCATTTCTATAATTTACAGAGTGGCGGCTATATAGTATACAACTACAAACTTACGTAAGATAATATTGTTATTAAATATCAAATATTTTATAGTTATTAATCAAGTGGGCTTGGGCCTTTTTCCTATACTTAATGGCGGTACGGTGTAGATATTTATATGCGTCATTCTCTTCAGTATTGACTCGAGAGAGAGCAAACATTTTATTACAGTTCCTAAGGAAAGACTCAAAGGTATTACTTACTGATAAAATAAGAGACCTACAAAATTCTGTGGTCACCCGATTATTTCAGCAAGATCTTTTAGCAGGATAAAATGATTTTACTCTCTATATTTCAAGCTCTACATGCAGCAGCTATACCAAGATGCCATGTCTATTGTTCGAAAGCATAGCAAACCTGACTTTTTTTTAACTTTCACCTACAATCCACAATGACCTGAAATAGCTATTGCTTTACTCCCACATGAAAAACCCATTGATCTTCCTGACATTGTTACTTACGTTTTCGAGTTGAAACTCAAAAACTGAAGGTGGACAGGTTCAAGGAAAAGTATTTGGCATAAAAACCATTCAGAGGGAGTATGTTTCATTATTATGGAAGCAAATAACTTTCAAAATGTCTGGTATTCTTCATTGAAAATAAATCTGAAAAATTTTTATTTGAACGTCTAATGAACTTAGTTTGCAGCATTTGCTGCACAAGCCACTAGGAGATTGATATATTGTGAATTCAGTGTTGTGTTGATTTCTGCAATTATGGTTCTCACAAAAGAAGGTGTTTATCATGGAACACTATTTTCGGTCATACGAAAGTAGGATGTCAGAATGGGCCAAGTTTGCTTCCCGTTAAAGAACAGTATCAGGATCTATAAGCAACATTTGGTTTTCAGATGAAAGCCATATTCACCTTGATGGCAAAATCAAGCGATAAATAACTTGTTTTTTTAGGGTTTGAACGACCTGGTGTCGTTACACAGAAACCACTTCACAGTGCGCGGGTTACGATTTGGTGCGCCGTGTCCGGTCATGGAATATTGGGCTCTTATTTCGTCTAGGATGCTGCACGGAATCCAAAAACAATAAACTAGGTACTCTACAGAATCCTCACTATTTCCCAATTCGTGCGGGATTTGCGCTGTTTTTGTCGCTCCAGAAACTTACGCATCCAACGGCAATGTATGCAGCAAGACTGAGCTACAGTCCACATCACGGGAGAGTCACTTGACCTTCTTCAACGACACTTCGGAGATCGCCTAATTTCTTGTGAAACTCCATTCCATACCCTCCCTGCTCCCCAGATTTCATGGCTCCAGATGCCTGCATATGGGACATGTTGAAAGAATCAGTTTTAAGACAGATGACCCATCTACAAATATTCCCTAATTATGCAAAAGATAATGTCATTTTTGTGACCTTACAGCAACCTTTGTTTATCAACATGTTGAATAATCTTCATAAACGTTATGAACAATGTATTTCAGTGTCGTTTGTTTTGCCGTATATTGTATCTTCGTCTAAAAAACCACCCGCCGAGGAAAAAGAGGAGACGAGCATAGCATATATATCCAGTTTTATGACCCGATCTCAGGCAAGATTGGCAGGGTACTAAGAAAACGCGGGATTAAGACGATCCATAAGTCGTCCACGAAGGTGCAGAACTAACTGAAACCAGTTAAGGACGATCTTCGTCTTAGGATACCTAGTGTCTATAAAATACTTTGTGAGTGTGGAAAATGCTACATTGGCCAGGCGGGACACACCATTATGGAACACTGCAAGGAACATCAACGCAGCATAAGACTATACCCCGATAAGTCGGCAGCAGCGCAACACAGCCACAAGATAGTTTTCTACGCCACCACTATCTTTGACAAGGCAACGGATTATTAGGACCAGGTCATCAAAGATACCATCAAAATCCAACTAAATGACAATTTCAACAGAGACAGGGGCCTACAGTTGATTACAACGTGAAAAACTGTAATCAACAATTTTCGACCAACCAGAAAACGGCAGGCAATCGGTACTAGGAACAAACTCCTGATTGGCACGCAATAGAAAGCCTCACTGACCACTTATGTACCGGCTAGACATGGTCTCGCGGTACTTCAATCTCAAGAAGACGGCAGAGCTAGTCATCGAAATCTTGGAAGCAACAATCCAACTCACCTGGGTGAGAACCCGAGAAGAGTTATTCTATAGCTTCATCTAGTTTGTATTTATTTTATCTTCATCCCATCTACTTCTCAAAGCTGACCTTTAATTCCATTACCATATCCCTTAGAAGGTATAAAGAAGGTACTACTGAAGCTGAGTGACAGCTGTGAGCATTGTCTGAAGAAGATAAATGCAACCAGGGCAAAGACAATGGTTATCGGAAGAAATTTAAGGAAAGTAAACGTGCGAATTCGAAATGAGGTAGTGGAACAAGTGAACAGCTTCGAATATTTGAGATGTGCTATAAGTAGTAACATGAGCTGCTGCCAGAAAGTCAAAAGGAAGGTAGCAAGGGCAAAGAAGGCTCTAATAGTAAAAGGAGCATCTGAGCATCTTCTGCGGACCTCTGGAAAAATAACTATGGAAGAGACTAGTGAAGTGCTATGTGTGAAGTGTGGCATTATATGGGACAGAAACATGGACATTATGACGAAGTGAAGAGAAACGACTGGAAGCATTTGAAATGTGGATATGGAGAAGAATGAAGCGTGTAAAATGGACAGCTAATAATTACACTGGTCAACAATGACTTTGTTAAATAAATAATTTCGGTTGTTTCTTATGTATTGCCATCTGCTGATTCCAAAAATGAAGTCAGAAATTTTCCATCACCCACCTATTTTTTTTTTTATTTTGAGAATAAATTTGTTCCTGTTTATTAGCATTTGTGGTATATAACATGCTGATTAGAAGACGTATTTTACATTTATATTTCATTACATTGTGTCAAAAATTGACTTGTAACGTTTGCTATTGTTGCCTGTGAATTCACGAATAACAACAATGATATTTCCCTCACAAAACTTGATTGTAAGGTAAATTTCCCAGATGAATAGAAGCTTTCTTTAAAGAAATAAGCTTATTCTGTGCTCTTTTCCGTTGTCAATTGAATTGTGATAGAAGTGTATAATACCGTACCTAATAGTACATTGTAAGGAGTAGTGTGTAAGTGTATAATGTATAAGAAACATGTCTTGAAAGTGTCTTATTGATAGAAACAACTTCTGTTAAGTGTGTGGTGAGATCACTTCAAAAGCGCAGAGGCAAAATTTTCCTCCTCTAGTTAGAAGAGCTTATGACTTTATTTTAACAACAAAATAGACTAGAACAAGACATGGACCCTGGAAATCTCTATTTGTTCCCTGAAAACCTAGGGCTATGAGCGACGAACACGGGGAGCATTTCCACCAGGACATCGTTGAAATTGAAAGGCGCTACCAGGGTAAATGATGTCCAAATATGTTGGCAGACTATTGTTGGATACTGAAGAGAGATTTTCTTCAAGCAAAGTACAGACGAAAATATGCTTCACATACCTACATTTTAGGTCAATAAATGTAATTTCAGCTAAGATATCGTAATACTATGATGTATAGATACGAAAAATGTTTCTCATGTGATTACTCTAAAACCCAGGGTGATGGAAATGTTATGTAAATAGATTTGAAATCAGCACAAAAAAGTCACTTAGGATCACCCATTGTTTCCCATTTAACAGACAAAAGTTTAAATTTTGTTGACCAGTGTTATAAGAAATGAAGCTGTGCTAGAAAGAGTGAAAGAGGATTAATGCCGAAACTGACCACAGAGAGAAAATGAAATTGGCTGGGTCACTGGCTAAAAAGAAAATGCCTACTGAAGGAATGGTGAAAGGGAAAAGAGTTCTGGGCAGAAGAAAATATCAGATGATAAACAACACTACGATATATGAATCGTATGCGAAACGAAAACGACGGCGGAAAATAGGAGGTTTGAGAAAGCTGGGTTTGCAGTGAATGGCCTGCACTTGAACAGAAAACTATGAATGAATGTATAATATTATCATCTTCACTATATTACAATCGTTGTCATCATAATACTTATTTAACATTATCAATTGAAATATATTTTACTTATGATCAGGCTTCGAGACTTCGGACCCAATAGAGCAGTTCAGTGGGAAATCTGCATAACGGCGTACTGAGTATAGTGGTAGAGCGCACAGTGGGTGGGGGTACTGTAGAATGAATGCCAACAAATACCCAAAGGAAAACGCTCTGGATTTGAAGGTTCTGACAAATAATTTTGTTTTCATACAAACTGTGTCTGAAAGTAGTACACGGTGAGAAAAGTCAGAGCAAGAGGTGCCGGATGCCCTCAAATTAATTTAGAAAATGATGCAGAGAATTAATGAGACATCAACAAGTACCGGTTACTGAACGTGTAAAACAGAAGTGGAAATCAATTTTATGTAAAAATAACGGATATGGAACATTGTGTAACATAAACAGCAAATTAGTGGACATAGAGTCATCCGAGAATAAAGGACTGTCTCTTAGAGACTGCAATGATGTTAGGTTTTTCGTTTTGCTCCTATTACGTCAAGCGACGTAGAGCGTAGCTTTCTACAGTACAAACTTTGGCAGGTAACCAAAAAAGATTTATGTTTGAGACACTGAAAATGTATCTTGTAGTAGGTAGGCCTACATTGCAATTCGGTACTGTAACTGCACTTCCTAAAGATTACCAATAGGATAAATTAAAAAAATTAAAATTACTACATGCTTATTTCCACCATTAACACTGTGTATAATTAAACACAAATGTTTATAAAAGACAGGAGAATAAATGATTTTCACATTCTTTTGACATTATCATTGTGTATTGTATATTTACTTTCAGAATGTACATATGCGTGTTTCCCCATACTAACTTACTCTACTCTAAATAGTAACGTTGTTACCTGAACACATCTCTATCTACCTGCAGCGAGTCAACAACATATAGTGCATGCACAGTAAACTTATTGTATCGGGTCAAAGTCTCGAAGCCTGCTTATGATGTAAAGGAAGTACAAGTTAAGGTACGGTCACACGTCGCTACTTTTGCTGCGCAATTTTTGTACTGCAGCTGCAAACGTTGCGTGTCGAGTTCACACGTAAGTCAAAAGTAGCGCGCTGCACGCTACTTTTCGTGCTGCGCAACCCGAGTGCTACAAATGTTGCAACTGGAGGTTGCGAGTCTGTTCACACACAAGGCGCTACTTTTGCAGCCGCAGTCATGCTGCAGGTTCCCATCTGCTTGTTGACTTCTCAATGTACATTTTGTGGTCATGTTCGCATTATTATGAAACTCATGCGATAGCTTACTAATCTATTATTTGCTTTTCTGCCCTAACTAGTATTCAGAAAATGGCATTATTTTTACTATGAAGCTTTTAAAAACGCCTATATACTTAAATGATAACCAACAGCATATTCACGTAATCAATGTTGGCAACCCTCCTGTTTGAAACTACGCTACGGAAAACTAAAAATATCGTCAGCAAATATGCTCAGACTGTGCTGTGCATTTAATAATTGTTATAAATAATTTATTTTCATCACATCTAACATTAAATTTATCCAAACAATAAAAGTATCATTGGCACATTTGGGTGGCAACACTGGTCGCAACCGCAGCAAAAGTTTCAACAAAACCGATATCAAAAATGCTGCGGCTGCAACCCTGAGAACCCTGTTCACACCTAAATGTTCAATAATCAACAAGGAAAATATTAAGAATTAAAGATGACACCAATGCAGTAAGATCTATCCTTAAATTAGAAGTAACACATTACTTCATTGGCATTGCCTTTCTATTTCAGATACAAGGAAAATATGAGGAAGATGTCGACCAGATTAAGCGATCAGCCTAACAGTCCTTTGGACCGCGCAGTCTGGTGGGTTGAGTACGTCATCAGGCATAGAGGTGCGCGTCACCTTCGCTCAGCAGCTGTGGACCTCACGTGGTATCAGTACCTATTGCTGGACGTCATCGCTTTCATTATCACAGTTTTCATATTCACAATTTGGGTTGCTTACAGAAGCATTCGACTTATGAAGAAAATACAATTATCGTTACACAACAAAAAAATTAAGATCACGTAACTGATATTTTCAATGTTGTTATTGAGTCGACTAAAAACCTGGCCTCTGTCACTCTACGTTTCTACGTAATGATAACATACTGTATAATAATAATAATAATAATAATAATAATAATAATAATAATAATAATAAAATAATAATAAAATAATAATAATAATAATAATAATAATAATAATAATAATAATAATCCGCATAGGCCAGCTTCAGTCTGATGCTTTTCCGATTCACTATGGACTAAAGCAAGGAGATGCACTATCACCGTTACTTTTTAACTTCGCTCTAGAGTATGCAATTATGAAAGTTCAGGATAACAGACAGGATTTGGAATTGAACGGGTTACATCAGCTTCTTGTCTATGCGGATGACGTGAATATGTTAGGAAAAAATTCACAAACCATTAGGGAAAACACGGGAATTTTACTTGAAGCAAGTAAAGAGATAGGTTTGGAAGTAAATTCCGAAAAGACAAAGTATATGACCATGTCTCGTGACCAGAATATTGTACGAAATGGAAATATAAAAATTTGGAGAATTATCCTTCAAAGAGGCGGAAAAATTCAGATATCTTGGAGCAACAGTAACAAATATAAATGACACTCGGGAGGAAATTATACGCAGAATAAATATGGGAAATGCTTCTTATTATTCGGTTGAGAAGCCTTTGCCATCTAGTCTGGTGACAAAAATTCTTAAAGTTAGAATTTATAAAACAGTTATATTACCGGTTGTTCTGTACGGCTGTGAAATTTAAACTCTGACTTTGAGAGAGGAACAGAGATTACGGGTGTTTGAAAATAAAGTTCTTAGGAAAATATTTGGGGCTAAGAGGGATGAAGTTACAGGAGAATGGAGAAAGTTACACAATTCCGAACTGTACGCAATGTATTCTTTACCTGACATAATTAAGAACATTAAATCCAGACGTTTGAGTTGGGCAGGGTGAATCCAGAAATGCATATAAAGCTGGGAGGCCGGCGGAAAAAAACCTTTGGGAGGATAATATTAAAATGGATTTGAGGAAGGTGGAATATGATCATATGGCCTAGATTAGTCTTGCTCGGGATAGGGACCGATGGCGCCCTTATGTGTGGGGGGCGGGAATGAACCTGCGGGTTCCTTCAAAGCCATTTGTAAGTAAATATAATAATTTCTTTCATTCCAAAGTATCTGTATCTCGAACAGCTCCCAATATTTTTCTGGAAAATTTTTTAAACTCTGAAGGTTTTTACATCAAGTTATACAAAAAGTTATGTTATAAAATCATTATTTATATTTTAAATTAACACTTACTTCTCGAACCCTCTAAGCGGGACACGGTGTATATTTTATCTATGTGCTGTAGCCAAATTGTGCTGAGTACTAAATACTTATTCACTTACTGGCTTTTAAGGAACCCGGAGGTTCATTGCCGACCTCACATAAGCCCGCCATTGGTCCCTATCCTGAGCAAGATTAATCCAGTCTCTACCATCATATCCCACCTCCGTCAAATCCATTTTAATATTATTTTCCCATCTACGTCTCGACCTCCCCAAAGATCTTTTTCCCTCCGGCCTCCCAACTAACGCTCTATATACATTTCTCGATTCGCCCATATGTGCTACATGCCCTGCCCACCTCAAACGTCTGGATTTAATGTTCCTAATTATGTCAGGTGAAGAATACAATGCGTGCAGCTCTGCGTTGTATAACTTTCTCCATTCTCCTGTAACTTCATCCTTCTTAGCCCCAAATAATTTCCTCAGAACCTTATTCTCAAACACCCTTAATCTCTGTTCCTCTCTCAAAGTGAGAGTCTAAGTTTCACAGCCATACAGAACAACCGGTAATATAACTGTTTATAAATTCTAACTTTCAGATTTTTTGACAGCAGACTAGATGACAAAAGCTTCTCAACCGAATAATAACAGGCATTTCCCAAATTTATTCTGTGTTTAATTTCCTCCCGAGTGTCATTTATATTTGTTACTGTTGCTCCAAGATATTTGAATTTTTCCACCTCTTCGAAGGATAAATCTCCAATTTTTATAATTCCATTTCGTACAATATTCTGGTCACGAGACATAATCGTATACTTTGTGTTTTCGGGATTTACTTGTGACCCTATCGCTTTACTTGCTTCAAGTAGAATTTCCGCGTTTTCCCTAATCGTTTGTGGATTTTCTCCTAACATATTCACGTCATCCGCATAGACAAGAAGCTGGTGTAATCCGTTCAATTCCAAACCCTCTGTGAAGGTATAAAGGTGATAGTGCATCTCCCTCCTTTAGCCCGCAGTGAATTGGAAAAGCATCAGATAGAAACTGGCCTATACGCACTCTGCTGTAAGTTTGACTGAGACAGATTTTAATTAATCGAACTAGTTTCTTGGGAATACCAAATTCAATAAGAATATTATATAAAACTTCTCTCTTAACCGAGCCATACGCCTTTTTGAAATCGATGAATAACTGATGTACTGTACCCTTATACTCCCATTTTTTCACCAATATCTATCGAATGCAAAAAATTTGACCGTAATTAAATTCCACTATATAATTCCTTCATAATTTTTATTTCTGAACAATAAAAATTATTGATTAGTGTTTATAAAATTAATAAATAACTCATTAGTTCTGAGCTTAAAATTTATTTTTAAGTAAATAGAAATAGATCCTCACGAGGAAGATTGAAATGAATCATGCAATCGTTCTGTGCATACTGGTAAAAAGAGAGTCTAGAGCAGTAGTGTCAGAGTTGTAAGCTCCAAAACCGGTTGTGGAGCTATAGTCGGAGCATGAACTTGCTTATGCCTGTGGAAACACCGGAGCGCACAACGAGTCTAGTGGAGCGCTCCGCTCCGTTTAGTCTCTGTCTGACAACGCTGGTCTAGAATTAAGGAAAAAAGAAAGATAGCAAGAAATTCTTAAGTCGTATATTAAAATCATTCCAACCTTCTGATCATCAACACGTCATGATTAAGAGTCAAAAAGTGAAAGACATTCAAGATTTGTATCAGTTTATTGATGAAGAAAGGACTGTACACATTTCAGGTACAGAGGAGCAGGAAGCAATGTCTGATATGTAAAGTAATGATTATAGTATAGGCTACTCCATGCTCTTGTTAATATTCAAACTCTTGTGTTTTGTGATTCTAGTATGTATTAAACAAATATTTACTCAACTTTTAGTTGTTTAATTCGTACCTTTCGTAGTTGGGCAGAAAAAGGGCACATACCGCTAATATTTTGTAATATTATTTCAACACTTCAATATATACTCGCCCGATAGAAATAAATGGTAATTGAAAAAGACTCAAATAAATTGTGGGGTGTGAGATCATGTTAATATTTATTTTTATTTCTGTGCAGTGAAAATAAAACTTCAAAGCTCTGAATCTCAAAACATGGTTTCTTCTTATGTGCCCTTTTTCCCAGCCTCCGCCTCAATTATGCATTGACCCTTGAAGGTCACCAGGCAAAAATAATGGCCTTATGAAAAAAAAAAAAGATAGCAAAAAATGTACTTTTATATATTCGTAAAACTGTTGTAACTTACAGAAAATACATATTACGTTGTAAATTTAACACAAGGCTAGTGATAACGGAATACAGAAAAGGAATGCTTTGTTTCTTTCTGTAAAATCTAGCTTGCCCGGCGTTGCCCGAGTTTTATTATTTGCTCCTGTTTTGATATTTTCAAATAAACTGCAGACCTTTCGGAGACTTCGGTAACACAACTATAGAAAAATAATACGAACTGTTTTTATTAAGTTTTCTTCTTCCCTAAAAATGCATTTTTAACCAGCGACACTTACATGAATTAATGACATTCATGACCAAAATACTTGTCAGAATTAACTCAAAAAACGTAAATAAATATATGAAACAATGTATCATCTACCTTATGCTGAATATTAACTGATATTTTTTTTAAGAAAAATGTCTGTAAGTCAAGGACCTATTCATTTTTTTCCCCTTTATTAAGAGTTTTTCTGTATAGAGTCACATATGTTACGATATACGAATAATTTTTACATCTTGATTACACAACAACGACCAGTTCTGAGGATGACCAATAAAGGTCGAAACATGTAAACAAGGTACGTTAGAATTTAACACAAGAAAGTCTTATCATACAGGGACATCATTTTATTTTTACTTCAATTTTTATTGTACCTGAGTTTTTGAATGTACTTCACTCCCACCCCTTCTACTAGTAAACTTCCAGCCGTTCACGACACAGAGCAGAGGGCGCGTAAGCGGTACTGAGTTAGCGAGTATAGTAAGTTCCAGAAATATGTTAGCGTTTTCCAGTGACGAAAGAGATTTCAATATTGAATCATATTTTCGTACAGATACTGTCGTCCGTTTGCCTACGTCGCATCCCGGTTTCCCGCATCTGCTTCTGTTCGCCCCTCTGTTAAGTCTAGTAGCTGGGCTATCTTAGCTCTTTTCTGAAAACATTAATTTCTGTTAGGAATTGGACGTCTACGTAATATTATACAACTGTTCAGAATAACTTAAATAAAAGGGCCTCGTTAAGTAATTAACTGTCACGTGATTCCCCCCTTTTCTACGACCCTGCGACAAAACCACTTGAACGGACAGTAGATAGCATTTCTGAGTAATTTTATCTTTTCGGATCGGGCAGAAGTGAAGATTAAATTTACAGTACGTAAGGTATTCTTTTATAGAGTAGGTACGGAATTATTTCAACATGAGTTACCCGTACGAAGGACGAAACTGGTAATTGGAATTAGGTACATTAGTCTATAGTGCTATAATATGCACAAAAGAACTGAAGCCTGTATCGAAATGAACGGCCACCATTTTCAAAAATGTGTTTAAATATCCATATTATGATTATTTTTCAATTTAACTTCATTCTCTATATTGTACGCTAATGTGCTGTAGACAGTACAATATACACTGCATAATTAATACGTCCGAATGGATAGCTCAATTCGTGAGTAAAAACACTAAGTGTTAATACAGTACTGTATTTTGATTAAACAAAAACCTAATGAAAATTATCAAACTCAAAATTGCGGTATTTCCTAGTTTACATAAATGGATGAACTACTTTTCTTCCCTCCTATACCTAGTAAAGTGATTTGTATTTTACGCCGATATCATCGAACTCCAGTCGTGTAAGGGGTAGCAAACGGTATTTCCTGTTTCAATCGTTAATAGAAAGGTATAGCCAGGTTAACATTAAAAAATGTTAGTAAAAATAAAATGATGTCCCTGTACATACTCCGGAGTAATTTTTATGAAATAACAGTACTATGAAACGCCTATCAGTTTAGACTACACACGCATCTTTCTGTCACATGTAATTCAACACTATTCTAAGTTAAGTTGTTGACCTTCAGGAAGCTCACTCGCCAGTATTTGTCATAATGGAAGGATTGAGTAATACTGAAATGGCCGATATTCATGTGATGTACGCAGTAGCCGCAGAATAAAACTGTCAAATATGGCAAGGAAGCATTATCGCCGAAATATTTCCAATTAGATACAGTATTTGATATTTAATACGTGAAGGTCAAAGCCTAGTATTGCCCACACGTTAATACCCTCCAACTTCATTTACCGATAGATCTAAAGCAGGACTGTACACTATTTATACTCCCTGAGAAGACTCGCAACTCGCGAGCGGAACAGACTGCTGAGAAAAGGAGTGAGATAGGATAAGAGGTAAAGGAGAGGTTGTGCTTTTACAGACGACTGAAAATGTATACACATACACAAAAGCAGCAGCTTTTTCATATGGAGTTAGAAGTAATAGATTTTTTTTTGTATTTATTTTGAGAGTATATTGGTCAGAGTCCCATATATTGAAAGAAATGAAAATAAATAAAGTTTTATACCTAAGCAATTTTGGATTTAAGTCCTCTAACTTTATTGTCACTCCAAATGGAAAAAATATTTTTTTCAATATAATATATTTTTAGGTTTAATATTGCGATCCTGTAGCTGTAGCTGTAATTGTAGTGGTCGTGGTCGTGGTCGTGGTCGTGGTCGTGGTCGTGGTGGTGGTGGTGGTGGTGGTGGTGGTGGTGGTGGTGGTGGTGGTGGTGGTGGTAGTGGTGGTGGTGGTGGTGGTGGTGGTGGTAGTAGTAGTAGTAGTAGTAGTAGTTTTATTATTAGTAGTAGTACTATTATTGTGAACAGTGATTGCTAGTAAAATTCATGTTCTGGGAATAATAAATTAATTAAGTAGTAAAATATCGCTGCAACCGAAAAGTATTGGGAATAAATTTGAATAAGGAACAAAAAAAAAGTTTCCTTCCCAGGCAGGATTCGAACAACGAAAGACTTAGTTACAAATCTATCGTGCTCTGGAGTGAACAAGGCTTTGAAATCAGCTACAAGGGTCGGTCCGGTTTTTTATGTCTCCACTGTACATGAACAAGAATCCCCGCATTTGTTGAATTATCAAAACCCAGTGATGATTTGATTGAAGAGCAGGAAACCTTTCACCCTACTTCACAAATCCAACTCGATAACCTAGAACAAACTCAGAAGTGTTAGAAACCTATTTCTGATGAGGATTTTGCAATCCTACCTCTGCCATTTTTCTGTAATAGTAAGTATTCGATTCTTCTTTGGGGGTAAGTGTTTTGACTTCTAAAATTTTGCTATACGCATATTTGTCAAAATTTCTACTTCTGTACCCTTATGTCAGACACACTCATCGGTGTCTGGTTAATTTGGATTCACCGTCAATGCCAGAGCATCTTCTGGAGTGTATGAACGGGCGTGAATAGATGTACCTAGGTTTACTTCTTTTCATTGGTCTAATTGTACGAGGAGTTCCTATTGTTGCTTTTTAATAACAATGGAAACATTTCATTTATCTTCCTTGGCAAAACGTATCCGCGTTCTTTTGAATTACACGAAGTTCTGGATTGTCTTTGTTTCGACCTCGTACTTGCTCGAATGAAAAAGTCTTCTTGGGCAGCCACGACTTTTTCCAGAGGTAAGTTTTCTCTAAATTTTCATGACTATCACGATGAGAACTTAATTTAATAAGTAACCCACTAAGCCAATGTTCATTTCGTTAAAAAAAAAACTCATATTCTTTATTCCTTTGCTCTCCAACGATAAATTATGATGAAAATGTACCATTTTAGGTACTATTGCACCTTCTGGGCACACGGGAAGCTCATTTGATACACAATTAACACTTTGCATTCCCTGAATTGTACTTCAGAAGAACATTCGGTTCTCAGATATTTAAACAACTGCAATCGAGAAAAATTGCACTATTGCACTTGGAAAGAATAGTGCGCATACATATTACTTTCGAAAATATGTGTACCTTAAGACTTCATTTAAAATAAAGATAAATACTCGAGGAAGTGAAAAGAAAAAGATGATTTTGGAACGGAACAAAGGATGTTTTTTTAATTCTCTACCTCAGCCAAGTCTACACTCAATAGTTATACGCATTTATATTTTGTCCCGTGTCTATTCATGCTCATTTAACATGCTGTAACAACATTAAATGTAAAAAAAACAAACAGTGTTACATACCTGAAGAACTACTTGACATGTTGATATCAAATATGAAGGGAATCGACCGCTTATAACAGAGGTACAGCACAAAGAAAACGGCAAACTCGAGGCCCTTGCTGAGTAAGAATGTTGGGTGGTCGAAATGTGGTATGTTACCGGCTTCTTATCTCGCTCTGCAGCCACCTCCGCTGATGAAGATTATCAATTAAGTGTTAAGTGTTACTCAGTTATATAGGAGATATAATTTAAGGGTTTTATTTCATTTTTTGACATGATTTTTCTACTTTTGTCCTCCTAAATATGGATTTTGGACCACTGTGCGCCGTCGGAAATTGCGTTGTGTTTGCACTATTGACTGACTTACTATAAAGAAATCAACAAATGCAACGCGATGTTCCACAGACCACGTGGCCATCCTGACAAAATGATTGTGAGCGTAGACAAAACTCCAGTTCTTACCCTATGCGCACGCGACCTTGAATACTTTACTCTCTTTTTTGTTTTGCTATACTATACAACATAAAAACGTCAGTCTTCTCCGTCGGATCCTAATTTAAGAATTTCTGCTTACAGACCTATTATTCAGAGGTAAGATAAATGGAAGGTTGTTTGAAGTGATGGCGGGGAAAACAGGAGACCATTAAAAATAAACGAACCTACAGTAAAGCTGTAGTTCAAGCATTTAGTTTATTACTCCAAACGAAACTTAACTAAGTAATAACATAAAGTTAAGTAACACATTTACAACCCGAACAAAGAAAGCTTTACCCAAGCAGTAAAACATAAATGACTTAACAGAAACTGGACATAAACTGAACACCATTAACAATACACTGCAAATTTTGAAAATAATCAGACAATAGATATATTAATGTAAGTAAGGAATTATTGATTGCCAAAAAAAATCAGGTATTAAACGAACAAATTACAAACCCCCCAGAACCCACTTTACCAAATATCACGTAAAACCCACTCAACACATGCAATGCGATATTCCACAGAACATGTAGCCATCTTGACAAATGACTGAGTACAGACAAAACTCCAACTCTTGCCCTATGCCACGGTCGACTCTAGTAGAACGTCGGAGGGCTCAAATTGGCAATACTGTGTCGTCTGTCCGAAATGCCAGACATCATCATGTTCGATCCTTAATTGCAACTGCTTTGAAAAAAAAATTCTTGGACAGTAGAAGACGAAGTCTTTTGCCTTGCTACTAATGGCTGCTCTAAATGTATTGACATCATAGCATATTCCCAGACTACCATGAAAGATTATATAATTGATCCTACCTTAAGGATTGAAACGGGGAGTAGCCAGCCGGAGGATGGCAATCAAGAAAAGATCAACATTTATCTGCCAACAGTTGATTACTTCAAAGCAAAATACCAGCTTGAAAACATTGAGGTGATTGGTCCTCTTATTGGAGCTCGTGGTGTGATTCCCAAGTTCTTTGAAAGCTTCAGGAAGACTTTTGAACTACCACAGATACTTACTACTGACATCATAACTTCAGTTTTGAAACGCTCTTCCCAAATTCTGAATCATCATATTCACTCTGTTTAATTTCTTTTTCTTCATTTTATAATTCATATATGTTTATTTTAATTTTCTGTCAACAAATTTATGTAAACATTTAATACTTGTAACATTCATGTAGGAGAGTATAATGAGTCCTTCTGGGCTTCCTCCAATGGGAGGCAGTTAACAATTTAAATTTTTGCTGTCAATACTTCACTAACAGAACCAAAGAGTTTATGTTAATATCAGTAGAAAACCCTTAAAAAGTTAATCATACGTCGTACAAGGAGCCAGGAGCCAACTACCTCTTTTGATCTCATTATGTACCTAAATTGTATCAGTATGTAATTACTTAATTCCGATCAAGTTTTATGTTCAACTATGTAAGCAAGTTTCAATCCTGGTTGAGTGTAAGAGAAGGCCTTACGGCCCTAACTCTGCCAGGTTAAATAAAGCCATTATTATTATTATTATTATTATTATTATTATTATTATTATTATTATTATTATTCGTTACGGATTATAGATAGATATATACCTACATTTGCAACACAGTAATTAGGCCTAATCCTGTATATATTTTTAAAATCTTGAATAATATCATCTCTGAACAAATTTCTGTAATTTAATACAAGGATTCCTAAGGGTTATGTCGTGTCTTCATTATTCTTCTCGTTATTTCCCACATGCTATAATTTTATATTGTTTATAAAAATATTCCATATATTATGTAAGAACAAAATTCAGACTCGTAAATTCATAGGCTTGAATATTAACACAGTTTGTTACACTGTATTTATTTAGTTCAAAGGCCTATCTTAAGTTGGTTTTCAGCCAGAATTAATGGATCTATCCAGTTAGGCTAGGCCACTTGTTTCAAACTTCACTAATATTCATTTATTAAAAGACACTGTAGACATCTTAAAAGGAATAATGTCTTTATTATTAGATATTTTTATCTTATTTCCAACATCGATATAGCAGTTCTATATTGTTTATCAAAACATTATGCCATTACATTACATGCAATACTCAATACATACTGTACAATTCCTACGCCTAAATGTCTAGGCCAGGCCTGCAGAACTGTAGCTCTTGAGAGCGACTGCTTTCCTCCACTCTTTTATCCCACCCACCTTTTCTACCTGTGCGGTCACGTCGTTCTAGTTACGCTCGGCTGCATCAACATTCATTCTCGGGGCGGAAGTCGATCATCCCCAATAGAAGTGGAGCGAGGCGAGTTCTGCAGGCCTGGTCTAGGCCTAGGCCGCACACTATTTTAAATACGTTTTATCTTATTTAGGCCTACATTTTTTCATCTTTTTCTAAAAATGTCTGCAATTTTCTCTTACCATACACTGGTTTACTGGCAGCTATGATATCATTCCTTGCCATTGAATAATATTATTTAACCATGTTCATAATGCCTGAAAGTATTTTATCAGCAAGTTTAACTTATTCCATCGCACGTGGGCATACATCGTTTACAAAGCCAACATCACTACACAACACTGTTTTTGAGAGTAACTTCAACAACTTCTTTTAATTCCCATATTTTACATAGTTTTCTTCATTAACACTGTTTCAAATCAGTGTATTTACAGTGTATTAGGCCAGATCTGCAGAACTGTAGCTCCTCAGAACGACTGCTTTACTACCCCTTCTTATCCCACCCACCTTTTCTACCAGTGCGGTCATGGCGTTCTAGTTACGCTCGGCTGCATCAACATTCATTCTCGCGGCGGCAGGTATACAATACGCTATCAAGAATTACAAATGAACAGATAATAAAATCCTTAGGGACATGCCTTTAGAAAGAACTAGAAAAAATGAATGAGGAAAATAAATAAGTTAAAAGACATGTAAAATAAATTTTAAAATGTATGTGTGCATATAATGTAAGAATGTCTACCTATGTACATATCGTTCTATTACTAGTAAAGCCAATTAAGTCCACTTTTTGTGTAAAATAAATTAAGTAGTCTCCGACTTGTCTTTCCGTGCTTTGTATTCTACTAAAATGAAATAAGTCCGAAATGTTGCATTCAGGCAACAAACCAATTACTTTATTTGAAGAATTTATTATGATGTTTCGTACAACAATAAAGTTTTAATTCCTGTTTTTACAAAACTTGCATGACTGGTCTTAACTGCTTTTACTAGTAATAAGACGATAAATACATTGTACGTTGATCAGTTAGTGATAGCTATATGACCGCATGCCAATGCTATCATTCAACATTGTAACGCACTGCAGCCAAATAAATAAATATAAATAAATAAATAAATAAATAAATAAATAAATATACAATACGTGAACTGGAAAGAGAACTGGAACATGGCAAAATCTACCCCGTGAAGAAATACTATTTCCAAACCCATATTAAGAATTATGGAATGCACAAACTTTTGGGTAAGTTCATTATTATGAAGTCTATAAGTATTGATTATTTATTTATATACTGTTAAATTAAGGACGTTAGTCGTGTTCATTTTGTATTGAAATGAATAGTGGCTTTAAAGGTTCATTACTTAAATTATATAAATTTATGTTTCCGTAGGTGATGGTAGGAGGAAAGTTTTCGAAAATGTAAAGCAGGTTAGCTGCAAAGAAATTTCGAAGAAAGTACCGACAGGAAATCTAGCATAATTGTAAACCTTGAAACAAGATAATGCATTATAAATATAATGAATTTATTACAATCTTTTTTGAAAATTACAGTGCCGCCACGGGCAGAGAATGTAAACAACTCTACGCCGAAGTCGATCATCCCCAATAGAAGTGGAGTGAGCTGACGTCATATTTCCCCTACTTACGAGTTCTGTAGGCCTGTATTAGGCAATTGTTGCAATGTAAAGCACAAAATCTGAAGGAAGAGTGAAGTCCTCCTTGATTCGAAGTATCAAAATAAATATCGTGATTTGTTGGTTTCTTTCCCTACCAAGTAACCAATACAAAGTGAGCAATGTAACTTTCAGAATACCTCAGGTAACTGGAATATGAAGATACCTTGAAAGAGGCATAAGCTGATATGTTCAGAAGGCTGGATGTACAAGGGGGACCCAAAAATAATCGGGATTTTTTTTTTTTTTTTTTTTTTGAAATCTACATCACAGTAATTTATTCCCATTCAAAGTATTGTCCATGTGCATTAATGCACTTGTCCCAACGCTTTTGCCACTGCTGCAAACAGTGCTGGAACTCTTGAGGAAGGATACTGTTCAAAGCCGTTAGCGTTATCCACATCACTGAATCGCTTTCCTTTCAGACATTTCTTCATCCGTGGAAACAAAAAAAATGTCCGACAGGGCCAGATCGGGTGAGTAGGGTGGTTGAGGCACAAGCACCATGTTGTTGTTTGTCAAAAACTGTCGGACCGTCAGAGCTGTGTTGGCTGGAGTATTGTCGTGGTGAAGAAACCCCATTTCTCCACATTTCGGGGCGTTTTCGTTGCATACTCTCTCGTAATCTTCGTAACACATCCAAATATAAATGTTAGTTCACTGTTTGTCCTGGCGGAACGAACTCTTTGTGGAGAATGCCATTCACATAAAAAAACAAATCAATATTCTTTTCACATTGCATCGCACTTGACGTGCTTTCTTGGGTCGTGGTGAATTTGGAGTTTTCCACAGGCTCGATACTTGCTTTGATTCTAGATCGTACCCATAGCACCAAAACTCATCCCCCGTCACAATTCTTTTAAGAAAATTTGGATCGTTCTGCACTTCATTCTTCAAGTCGCGGCAAACTCTCACGTAGTTTTCTCTTTGGTCATCTGGGAGCAAGCGAGGAACACATTTCGCAGACACCCGTCTCATGAGGAAATCTTAGTTTAAAATTCGCTGGACAGTGCTCCATGACAGGTTCGTTTCCTCAGAAACTTCGTCAATGGTCTTTCGACGATTTTCATCAATTTCACGTTTGATTTTGGCAATGTTTTCGTCATTTCGTCCTGTCGAAGGACGCACGGGGTGTGGCATGTCTTCAGTTGACATTTGTCAGATTTGAAACGTGAAAACCACCCGTAGACCTGTGATTTCCCCAAAGCATCATCATCAAAGGCTTGCCGAAGCATCCAAACGGTCTCGGCTGCAGTTGTCCCTAACAGAAAACAAAATTTCACACACACTCTTTGTTCCTTGTGGTCGGTCATCTCACTAATCGTCAAAGGGTTGAAACAGGAACGCAAACACAGCACCACAAACAACCCACTTAACTCAGACTGACGCCAGCTCACTAACGGTCGCGGGAGACCCCAAACTAAC
This sequence comes from Periplaneta americana, assembly GCF_040183065.1. Classification (NCBI taxonomy): domain Eukaryota; kingdom Metazoa; phylum Arthropoda; class Insecta; order Blattodea; family Blattidae; genus Periplaneta; species Periplaneta americana. Next base: position 54,140,296 of record NC_091123.1, read on the forward strand.
ACCATCTAACAGCCCAACTCGTGACTACAAAGCATGCGCGCGCAACAGTACGGTTCCGGTTACTTTTGGATCCACCCTCGTATCAGCTTCAAAGCTAAAAGTATCAGGGTTTTGGATAACTCTAAAAAAAGGGAGCTACCGGTACATTTACCATTTTGTTTCTTTCTGGTTCTATATCGTCTGCTGCTTCATATATTTTCGAGGACCATTTTAGAAATCCATACTTGGCCGATTTCATGCAAGAACTTAAAAAAGAAAAACTCAGCATCAATTGTAAATAAGTACCCTTCAATACGTGAAAGCAAGGCTTAAATCGCATATACCACGCGCTCGTAAGAAGACTGATGCCTGATGCACATGTTGCCAAGTTTCCGCCTTCTGACCTTCTACTAGAGTCAACCGTGACTATGCGCACGCGACCTTGAACACTTCACTCTCTTTTTTGTCTGTTATACTACACAATATAAAAACGTCATTCTTCTTTGTCGGAACCTGACTTAAGAAACTTTGCTTACACACCTATTGCTCAGAGGTAAGATAAATGGAAGGTTGTTTGAAGTGATAGCGGGGAAAACATAGAGACCATTAAATAATAAACAAACATACAGTAAAACTGTAGTTCAAACATTCAGTTTATTACGCCAAGCGAAAGTAATAACATAAATCTAAGAGACACATTTACAACCAGAACAAAGAAAGCTTTATGAAACAGTAAAACGTGAGTGATTTAACAGAAATTGGACATGAGCTAACATTGTTAACAATACATTGCAAATTTTGAAAATAATCAATAGATTTATTAATGCAGCTGATTAATATTTCATTGTCAATCATTGCAATAAAAAACTTCAGCTATTAAACGAACAAATTACAAACCCCCAGAACCCCCTTTACCAAACATCACGTAGAATCTACTTCTCTGTCAATCAAGCGAACATTCCCCTCCCCCCTTCTCCAACCTGAACGTTAAACGTATTGTATAACTGGAACATAATACAGTAGTCATCCGGTGCCTATGTTACAGTCTGTACCACGATTCGGCAAATTGTAAGTAACATTTTATTCCACATAACGTTAACATTTAAATTCTAACTTCAACATTTTTAAATCAAATAAATGTACGAATATCATGTCAGATGCCTCATAACTAGATACATCGGGGTTACACGTGCATAATGGAAATATCCAATTACAATGCCTCACAACACAAGCTGAGCACTTCTAACCATGCGTAAACTACTTGTAAAAGTATCTATGTTACCTTGATTTTAACTTTGCTACATCTATGTACAATTTCATTTCATTATTTTAACATTTAACCTCTATGTAACATAGTGTTTTATGATGCGATGTTATGTATTATATTTAAGTGATTTTGTGTTCATATTTATGCAACCAAAAACCTGATGATAACCATAGTACAGGGTGGCGCACGAAATGAAGTATTTATATTTCAATTTATTTGAATACTGTGTCACATAAAATGACGAACTAAGTACATAAACTTAGAATCATAAACTCGTGGAGAATTGATGGTAGTGAAGAACTTGTTCAATGTTGTCATCGTTTTGCAACAGTAACTCTTCAAGACGAAAGTTCAATTTCTGCAATACTCGCCGGCACAGATCTTCATCGATTGTGTTGCACACTTCCACAACACGGCTCTGAGTTCCAACAGATCTTGAGGATGCCGACGGAAAACGTGTTCTTTTAAGAATCCCCAAAGATAATAATCGTAGGGATTGATGTCGGGAGTATGAGGTGGCCAAATTTGACTACATTGATGACGGTGAAGAAAGCTGTGCGACAACATTCTTTCACCAGACGTTTGATGCAGGAATTCGAGGACAACATTGGCTGTGTGGTCGGGCTCCATTCTGCATAAACCACTGCATGTGCATTAGAAATCGAGTGACATAAAGTGCAGCAAGGAACTGGCTTCGCAACATGGCCATGTACCATTCCGAATTGACCGTTGAAGCAGTAATTAGGAGACGGAGAGACAGATTTAATAGCGTAGTTGATATCACCGTATTTTAGTTACATGTATTCGCGGGGAAGTTTTAGCGACTTTGTCAGAATTAGTTTCCCATGCAGGTGTTTCGTCTTACTGAGTCACTTAGCATCATCGGACAGATTTACGGCCACCTTGTGCGGGGTTGTATACAGGCGCTTTCAAGCGTAGAATCCGTAAGTTGGACAAGACTCGTGGGAAAGCAATTGCAAAGCTCGGGGTTTTCCAAAAGAACGGGCATTCTCGAAAAATCTACTAACTAATTTGATGTTGTGGGAAGTCCAAGTCTAAATTTACAGATGACGTATTTCGTGACCAATCAGAAGAGATCTCGGTTCAGCATATGAGGTCACTTGGGACCAATATAAAATAGATTTTAGGTCGGTTAAATGACGTAGTTGTTAGCCAATAGGATAATTAGTTTTAGCGTAGGATAGGTTTTAATAAATAAGGTTGACATGGCGCGGAGAGGAGCTTTTTGGTGTCGACGGCCCTACTTACTAGTCTTTCTTCCGGTGAAGACTCGATAGACAGAACTTTGTCATCGACGAGGCTACTCGTCAACGTTACCGTCGGGAGCCGTTCGGATAGAGAGAAAGCGGAGTGACCGAATAGGAGCTTCGATTATAGAGTATTGAACAGAGGATCGAGTTTATAGTATTGAATAGAGTATATTCAGCGCTGCCATAGAGTTGATACAGAAGTGCGACTAACTACTAAATTACAAGTTCAGCCGGAAATACATACTCAAGGGTTTACCAATTGAATACGACAATAAACTTATAGTTTCGAAATCAACACTGCCTTTTCTCTAAGTAGCAGGCTTGGTATTATTCCCGACATCATCCTACACCACAACTGTACTTCGGCTACCCTGAATGGATCTCATGCTACACCGAGCGTCGAAATAGGGTGGGCTGGTGCCCACTACTTAAAACAATAATAAATTTGCCTACCCTATTCGCGCTTCTCGAAGAACGAGTGCTGACAGCCGTGGACCTGCCGGCTGGTGCGAGTGAGGGGCATCAGCCGTACATCATCATCGATTGAGGACCACAATAACGACCCATTCCACTCTCAAATGGTCTCCAACGTGGGGCCCGAATCACGACGCATCCACCCTCAAATGGCGCCCAGCGTGGGGCCTCAACCGCGACGCATTCACCCTCAAATGGCGCCCAACGTGGGGCTCGAGTACGACGATTCCACCCTCAAATGGCGTCCAACGTGGGGCCCGAATCACGACGCATCCACCCTCAAATGGCGCCCAACGTGGGGCTCGACCGCGACGCATTCACCCTCACCGTGTGGTAGAAGAAGAAAGGGCCAATTATTCAGTGACTTGACAAGGCAGCCCAAATACACACTTGGCCTTAATGGTCCCTTGCGTGGACGTTCTCTAGCCCAAAACCTCACATACACATGCAAATACGCCTCGTCAGAGAATCAGGTGTTGTGTAGGGACACTGATCTGTGCTGAGCCCTAGCGGACTCTCCAGCGATCATTGCATTTGCGAGCGGAATTTGAAATATATTTCTTTAATAATATAGCCACAAAATCAAAATCAAATGGTTCAACATTTCATGCGCCATGTAAACGTTTGTTACGAATTAGATCATATGCATTTTCATAGTGTAATGAAGTAGTCGCGTGGGGGTCAAATTGACCCGTGGGTATTTAAATTTAGCTGTATTTTCATTATTACGTTGGCCATACTCTTCTATATTTGCATACCTTACTAAAACAAGGATACCTTTCGGACATTGTCATCGTTGTTGTCTAACAGTTATCTTGGGTGAGTTAGGGCCTGTCGATTTGCCATTGGGTCACACTGACCCCCACACGACTAATAATGTAACTTTTTGTTGGCGATAAGATTTTCAGCTAAGAGAGTTCTGAAACCTTCATCTGCATACTTATGAGGTGAGAATGTGTTTATTTTTACGTCCTTGCGTTTTTTCTATATTTAATTAATTAATCAATAATTTAATTTATACATTATTTTGAATAGGACTAATTCAGGTAACTGGAGTTTCTTTCAGATAGAAAAAGTAACGAATTACATCAATGCCCAAACCATATTTATTCACACGAGTCCTCACACTACAAATCATAGGATATATATATTTTTTTTAGAGAAATTGGCTATGAACTGGCCAAACAACAAATAGGGAGTAATGACTAGCCACATTTCCAAGACGTCTTCGAGTTAGTGCTGCTAAAATTTCTAAAATCGACCCCTCCCCACAGACGAAAGAAACAGAGGAGAATCCCTGACGTGCAAGATGTAGTGTTTTTTTTTTTTCCGAGAAACAAAGACAATAAAACAAGGAATTTTTGTGTTGCATCCAGGAAAATTGTGTGTTAAAGCCATATGAAACACGCATCTATGCGTAGAATGTCTAGAAGGTAGGAAAAATGACGAATAAGGTAAAGTACCCAAATAAGAGACAGTGCCCTAATAAGAGATACGTTGTTAACTTCTCCGGTATAATTTGCCATCTCTCGACAACTATGGTAAATCAATGTTTGTGCTTCCAAGGCATCGTGTTCTTTGTCTAACCTCAGTTGAAAGTAAGCAACGAAGCTGAGAGCAGGAAAAGTAATTTTTCACATTTTGAACTTTTTACTGGTTTTTGTTGAGGAACAGAATAGCAGGTAATGTAAGCTACAACAAATTTATTATTAATTTTATAAAATTGCTGGCAAAATGTTGCATTTAATAAGGTGGATTGCTAATAAGGAAGATAATAATTTATGACCTTGGGTAGCTATTTGATTTTTGCTTACTCCGTTCCCCAATAAGAGATACCTAGGGGTCCTATTAAGAGACAGTGTCTCTTATATAGGACTCTTATTTGGTATTATTATGATGCTCATCTTTGAGAGTTTACGAAAAGCTTTAATGCTTCTATCGTGTCAGTTTGTCTGTCAGCAACTACAGTACATAAGAATCAATGAAAGATTAATTGAACTATTAATTAAAATTAATTACGAATTAGGTCAATCATTAATTATCCATTGTCCTCAATTATTCATTACAAAAATTACTAATTGAAATGATTAAGTTATCATTATTAATGACTAAAATTAATTATTCATTGAGATGACAATAATATCAAAAGCTAAAGTCAATTAAAATCAGCTAGCCCGACAATATTTACCTTACTTAAAGATCAAAACATAAGTGCTCAATGCGTAAAATATTCTCTATACATTTCAAATCAAAATCTTGTGTAATTATTAAAACTATTAAATTTAATTGTGATTCCTGATTTCGAAAATTTCGTTGGACCTGTGTAAATATCGCCACTAGCCAGTGGCAGCGTTTGTGGTGCGTATTCCTGAGTAAAAAACCAGTCAGTGAGCACTTGTTGCCAATGTAGCTGAGAACGGTAACATCCATCACGTCACGTAAGCAATCTGCCAATCACAGTTGTCAGTCTTGTTGCCAACTGATTGCGTCAAAGGCAAGACACTCGCACTTTGCGTTTCTGGGATGTGTCCTTGAGTACACTGACCAGTCCACTGACTGGTCAGTGTATTCAAGGATCAGTGGCATCTGTTGCCACTCCGACTGAGAGTGGTACCACCTCCTAAACAGATGTGACGTAAGCAATCTGCGAGTCACAGTTGTCAGCTTTAATGTCCACAGACTTTGGCAAAGATAAGTTACTCGCGCTCAACGTTCTCATTAGTTATTTCACGCGCCAGAAACGGTGACTTTGGTTATACCACAGTTAGGCCTACCAGAAGTAGCAGCAACAGCAGCAGCAGCAGCAACCACCACCACTTCAAGAGCCGTAAGCTTCAAGCAGTGGGTAGTCGCATGTAAAGTCATCCAGGGCAGGAAAAGGAACTATCATAATATCAGTTCTGATCAGAAAAAAAAATGAGAGAGTGTTTAGATAAGGAAAATCAAAGAAAAGACAGAGCTCGCAAGAAGTTGTTCGAAAAACAACAAAAATCACAGAAAACTCAGTCCAAGAAGCTATGCTTAGGTTCGTCCAGTGATGAAGAATCCGATGTGGAAATGCAATTAATTAACTCTAGTGACTCGGAATATGGAGACAATTATGAAGATGGAGAGTGCTTGTTTTGCACTGAATTTTTTCACAGGATACCAGGGCTCAGGGGGGAGAAATAGATTCAGTGTTCAAAATGTCGTCGTTGGGCACACGAAGACTGCAGCACTGATGATGAGCCTTTCGTTTGTCCAACTTGCTCAATTCAGGGAAATAAGAATTGTGTCAATTAAAGGGGTCGGCAAAATAAGTGCAATCAACTTAATATTAAAACATGGAGATCCAAATTTAATATTCTATCATTTTTCTTTCTCTAGCAAAATATTAACGTTAGCAATAATAGCCGAAATAAGATTAGTACATTCATGTCCGATTTGACCGACTTTGTGTTCTTTTCGTAAACCATCTTAATTCCACTTGGAAAAATTCCAAATAAACAACAAATTTCTGTTGAGAGGAGTTAGACCACTGTTGCACTGATCTCTTCCATTTTAAAATGTTCCTGAATTTATTAAAGTATCTATATGACTTCACAATGTTATATATTGCTTCAATTTTCAGCCAAATGATGATAATTTTTGTCCATGTTCAAAAATATACTTAAATAACACACGTATCTCTTATTTGGAACCCCTTTTCAAAACATCAGTATTTCCCAGTTTTACTTTTTTTTATAATTTAAAGTAATAACAACAACTGACTAAAATTTGTATTGTCAATTCTAAAAATAGACGAAATGCTGTATGTATTCCACTCATTCAGATTAAAAATGTCTATTCCCATCCTCATTTATAAGCAGTTAAAAAAAAGTGTCTCTTATTTGGGTTCTTTACCTTATGTGCCAATTCATTCACAAGCGTTATTAATCTTGATTTTTATCAAGTCTTCATTACCTTATTTGGACGATACTAGCTTAATAATATATGTAATGTAAATTCATGTTTTACTCTAACTTCCATGAACATTTTGCAGGATTGGCAATTGTGTATTTTCTCTGTAATTCCACACAAATGTTTGTGCTTTTTAGAGTAGAAATGTATAACACACTTATAAACTAATACTATGAGTAAACTGATTTACAAAAAAGTCATTAAGGGCTTTAATTCTTTCGATTTACTTCGATTTACCACGCGACTACCTGTGTCCATTTGTCGCACGCGAATATTTAAGGGTTAATCTATCACTTCCTTACACGAGTTTGCAGAAAGAATGATCAATTTACTTAATTCACTATATCCATTTGATTTATTTGAAAATATGACGCTAAAATGAAAGACTATGTTTAACACCTAGACCTGCCCAGTGATTTTGAAATGCTTATGGAACTCTACTATGAAGAAAGAAAGCAGTTGGAGATACCCCGGTAACATGGAATGCCTGTCCTCTCGGTCTTTCAGCTATTTATTATAATTCGGGCAATAAACTTATTCATAAGACGGAATCAAAATACCTGAAAATATGTACTGTACAATTTTTTTTATAACTCAAGTCGACGGAAATGCAAGAAGAAAATGTATAACACTTTTGAAAGAATATTTCTGCGAGGTTACTAGGTATTTATAAGTTGTTTCTGAAAGGTCACCCAAGATATGCATATTAGGTGATATCCTAACTTGGTAAGGAGCCATACAGTAAACAAGAACACTTGCTTCTACTAAAAAATCAGTTCTCCTACGAGTCCCAGTGGAATAGACAATTCGCTGATACTGGACGACCACATTCCAAATACCAGCTTCTGACAAAGGAAAGCATCGTTTGAATAAGATTTATTATATTATTCACAAATATGCGTAAGTATTCACTTCTTTCAAAGACTAAAATTACTTAGAAGTAATAAAAAAATATTATTACACCAGGGAATATCCTAACATTCTTCCTCTTAGATTAATAGTAGGGTCAAGTTTGAAAATGTTATAACTATGATTATGGAAGTACATTTTATGCTCTTCAAGGAATAATATTGAACAAAGTTTAAAAGAGTCATTATCAGCCTCATAAATCTATATATTAATGGAAAAGATAGTTATCTTTCTTGAAAAAAAAAAACTTGATGTGATACTCCATTACTTCTGTTATTGCTGTTGAATGAATAAAGATAGAATAATTTTTAAATTTTCCTTCTATTCAGAATGATGTCAGCTTCAATGTTCTCCAAAGAAAAGCTGTGAATGTTGAACAGTCTAGCAGTGATTAGTGTATGAATCAGAAGCTTCATTATGATACAATTTTTAGGGCTATATGACACGCATCTTGACTTTAATTATATATGTTTACTATGAAAGAAATTGATCAAGTTGATCAAGTTTCTAACTTAAAGTTATTTATTACCTCTTGAGGATTATTTCATAATTTCTCAGCTCTAGTTTTCCAGAAAAACGTACATTTCAAAGTATGTAAATTATGAGATCATGCAACGTTGTAATCAGTAGCGAGTACACATCAGGTTGTGTTGCTCTGAACCCCTTCACCTGGCTTATTCTGAATAGGGAAGTGGAAGGTCACTGCCATCTACATTGCCTTTAAACTCGTAAGAAAAATACACATGATTTATAGTGTAATTTTTGTGTTTAAACTGTGTTAGAGAACGGAGAATGAACACTGCTCATTTCACGTTAAACAAGATCTTGGAAGATTGAAAGTAAACTCAAGAACATAATTTTAATTAAATGTTCAGAGAACGCAGACAATAAGATACCCTTATTTCAAAATAATAATAGTACATTATACAACCAGCCTATAATGGTAGTAATTAAGACGCGAATATGTTTATAAAACGAGCGCAAGCGAGTTTCATAATTTTCATACGAGCGTCTTAATTACCATTATAGGCAAGTTTCATACGACTTTTTATCCTCGACCATATTTCTAACTTGAAGTTATTCTAATCTAACTGGGGAGCGGAAGTGATCTTGTGCAATATCTCGTAAATTGTGAGATGTACGCAGACGCGAAAGTATTGATATTTTCCTAGAAACAAATGTCATTGACCTTGATATAATCTAGAGAGTAAAATAAAGATTAATCTTGATATAACCTTGAAATTGATTTAGACATTGAAAAACGAGATGACAAATTGAATTTATCTGAATATTATTTACAATTAACGCTAAGTATTATAGTAACAGAACATAACTTTCTGCGACAGTATTGGATTTCCAGCCTACGTGACGTTTCGCTAGTTGTCTTTCGATTGCATATCCGGGAATAATCGATACCTACTTGCGCTTTGATATTGCTACAATGGTGGTTTCTGATTGGTGGAACATCTGAACTTTAATGAATAGGTGTACTTTAATGAGGTGCATTAAAGGGCTGCTACCAGGTGTATAATTACTACATTTCGGCATGGTCGAGCATAAAAAAATATATTACTATTTCTGCACTTCCATTTCAATTGAATATTCTAGAGAAATAAAACAATAATAATGCTTATTTCACTATATACAAACAAAGTTTCAAAGCATTTAAAACTCTATAGGAAGAAATAAAAATAAGAAAATCTTATTTTACGTTAAATGAACAAGATTAAATTTTTTCTTAAATTCTATCGATTTCATGTAAATTAAATATTCGCTGAAAACAGGCAATACGAAAACCTTATTTTATACCATATAAAACTAGTTAATGATTTTAAAAAATTCCGTTTGTCATACTGAAAGTATTTTCTTCAGACAGAAATAATTCCCTCCCACTTTTATTTTTAAAGTGGTAACCGGTAACTTACATACAAGAAATTAAAATTCCCGAGCAGCCTTTAAAAGTAATTGTGTGTGTTATGTTTAGCCTACATTTCTCATTTTCTCATCTGTCGTCTCGAATACGCCAGGTGTTCAGGGTGCCTGGAGCTACGTATAGGCCTATGTATCTGCTTCTCTCCAAGCAATAACCTTTACAGCGTTGTCAGAATGCATTACGTTTTAAAATATCTTTCCAAAACGAAAAATTAAATTTGTTTGGATCAAACTTCTGCATATATAAAATACGAGTACAAAACTAAAATTATTCCAATTACTTATTATCACAATACACTGCTCTCCTAAATTAATTGAGCATATTGCGAATTAAATCAATGATTTGCCAAATCATGCTAAATATTTCATATAGAACATTTTTTTTTCTCGAAAAGGAATTAAAAAAACAAGTAAAATTGCATTAAAACATCTTATTTCAAATATCTCTAAGAACAACGCCTTGAAATTAATAACATTACTTTCAGTTCACTCTGTAGACCTAAATTTTCAAGTGTTTCACTATTATAGAGAACTTGAAACCCGTGAAGCATTATAGAGGGTACTGTTTTCATATCTACAGGAAGGCAGAAAATAAGAAAGATTGGAGAATGCTGGGTTTGCAGTGAAAGACCTGCCCTCGAGGAGAACGTGTGTGTATGTGTGTATGTATGTATGTATGCATGCATGTACTGGGTGTTCAGTTCAAAATGTGTCGTGGCTCGCTGTATGTCGTCATGTGGCTAGCCGATGAGCCTAGAGAATTCAATCTTCCTACATTTCCGCAGAGGCGTATTACCTAAATGCGAGAGAAGTTGCCTAGCAAGTACGGCGTTCATTCTGAAGCTTACTTACCGATACGTACGGTAACGCCAGTAGTGGCAAGATTGTGAACTGTTTGGAAACACGTACTGGAGTTTTTTTTCTTACTGTCGGGATATGGGGAGAGGGTTAAGACGATTACTTACGTATTTGTTGACATTAACTTGGACGGTCAACATGGACACGGAGCATTTTGATTTGTGTTGTGGAATGTTGCCGTACGCAATCGATGATAAGAAATACCCTGCGTACGACTTGCCCGCGCAAAACACAGTTCGAAAGAGGTTATGGTAGCACACAGACTTTACAGACCGCCATCTGTTGCTACGACATTCAAGTTATACCGTACATGTTCTCAAGTTCAGATTGAACGCCTTGATTAATAGGCAACTTCTCTTACATAAAAGCTGAAACTCGCTTCAAATCGCTGACTCACAACAGTGACGTCATGACATACTTTGAAATGAACACCCAGTATGTATGTATGTATGTATGTATGTATGTATGTATGTATGTATGTATGTATGTATGTATGTATGTATGCATGCATGTAAACCCATTTCAGTTTGGTTGATAGGCTTTCTCCTCTACTCACACTCCCTACCAACAGTGAAGGGGAAGATGCTACTGTCCATCTCACAAACTTTCGACTAACTTTCTCCATAGTGACAAATTTTATTTCTGAAATTGTTTACCGGTACTCTAGACTTCGAAAGTCCATACTAAGCGTTTATATTGAATTTTATTGCTGTTTATATTAACAGGCACATTAAAAAGTTACTGACAACAGAAGATAAATGTTTTCTCCACCGCCAGTTGCTACTCTACAGCATATAGCCTATACTGTATTTTTTTTCATTGAGTGCAGTTTCATAGAAAGGACTTTGCCGACAGAACTTCTACTGCCCCCTACTAAATGGTTGTCATAAATAAATGTCTTCCTTACTGTGACGGAAATCTTGTCTTCTCCTGTCAGTAACCAATCACAACCCTCGTTCAGAAGAATTGACAGACTCTCGTCAAATCCACGTGGAGGCAGACTTGCCGCGTCTTTTCCGAATTCCAAGAATGCCGTCGAGGGTCACCAGGATTGTGGCAACTGTGCAATGTTGGGACGAGGGGACAGGATGGATTGTCAGAGGTGATTATGTAGGAAGTCATAAATCTGTAAGTGGGTGTTCAAAGGAACCACCGAACTGCACTCCTTGAAATAAAATAAGGTATACTAAATTTCACGAGAGGATCCCTGTGAGGGGAGTATAGTCCTTGCGGGGTAAGAGGAGAGAGTAAACCAGTGGCTCAGCGATCTTGAAGAAGAAGGTGGATGGGGGTGATGTCATTGGCGGGCTAGCACAAACAAGACTCAGTCATTGGCCGGCCGGTTCCGTGTTGGAGGTAGGTTATAAGAGCGGGGGAAAAACTTGCATTCCTTGCTCGGATCTTCTCGTGAAATGCGGACTGTACACTGGGACAATCTGCACTGTGTCGCTCCCCCTGACTTCATAATACAAACTAACATTTCTTAATCTAATTAATTATTAGTTGAAAATATTGTAAGCACTATACAAAAATACATCTCTAACATGTAATTTTCAAACAACTGTGACACTGTATTTTATGTACTTTATTTAATATTTTATTTGCTAGTGTCTACAGCTTGGGGGGTGCAGGTATAAGAAGTAACAGCTACCACTCTGTTACTGACGGACTCAGGGCAAGTAGAAGGGGAAATAAATGCCTTCGTATCCTCTCAACTTGTATGAAATGTCGTTCAGTGCTCAACAAACAATTATGTCTCATAATTATTGCTTGGGTCGTTTTTCAGGGTTGAATTTTAATCCACAACTTCGCGGCCATTGGAGTATCATCAGTCAAGGTCCTCTCTAATTTCCGTGACTGGTATTTTTATCGTTTCCTTATTTTATGTAAGTATATTTGCATATCGCCCGCAAGTCAATGGTAATTGTAATGCTTCATAGTATCATATGTTACTTATGCAAATCGCACTTCAACACTCTTTATCTGCTTTGAATTCGGTCAGTCAGTTCTGCGATAAAAATGTCGGAATTTGTGTTTTACTTTATTTATTTTTTTTGGTTATTTTACGACGCTGTATCAACATCTAGGTTATTTAGCGTCTGAATGAAATTAAGGTGATAACGCCGGTGAAATGAGTCCGGGGTCCAGCACCGAAAGTTACCCAGCATTTGCTCGTATTGGGTTGAGGGAAAACCCCGGAAAAAACCTCAACCAGGTAACTTGCCCCGACCGAGATTCGAACCCGAGCCACCTGGTTTCGCGGCCAGACGCGCTGACCGTTATTCCACATATGTGGACGTGTTTTATTTGTGTTATGTTAAGTTACTAATATAAAAGTTACAGTTCAGAGAAGAATCACGTTTCATAGGTAGAATGAGGTAATTTTGGTATAAAAACAGCCTTTTTTAAGTTTATAGGCCCATAACCTGTTACTGTGATAAAATTTTCCAATCAATTTTCTTTATGTTAGCACTGTGATCTTATAGAACGATTCTATTGAATTTTCAAGTATGTTGGCCTCTTCTTACCATAACAAAACCGTAAGTTACACTATACTCAATTTACCCCATAGATGGGGAAATTTGGGTATAATGTGTATTATTGAAGTAAAACATGCTTGACGGTCCTCATAAAATCAAATTATCGAAATCATAGGTTAGTATATGTATCCTAGAACAGTTACAGAGGTTAGGCATTTAAAAATTTTAATTAGACTTAACAAGATAAAAAATGTTCAGCCAATACTTACGTTCTTGATATGACTTTTTCTGTAAGCTTAAAATATCTCCCATTAAAATCAGGGACAGAAAACTTTTCGGATATTTATTTGTCTTTCACGAATCCATAACTTATGTACGTGGCAAGACCTGGAACGGAAACTAGATTAGTTACCAATTAACCTATAATTATACCCAAATTACCCCAGTTTTTAAATTGTAATTAACTAAAAAATATTAAGTCTACATTACTACATTTATTAAAAACATCTTCTAAACATGTGTAGTGTACACATGCATACCAGGCAGTATCAGTGTGATCAACACAAATTTTTAACACTCCGTGATGGACATTTGTGAAATAGACAGTTAAATTCGCATGTGTTTGAAGATTAGGTAAAGTTTTATTCAATAAATTGTAACATACCCAAATTACCTCAAGTTTGTAAATTGTAATTTACTAACAAACTATTAACATATAACACTAAATTTACAAAAAAAATATTCTAAACATGTGTAATGTATACATAAATTAATTTGGTTACTGTATCTTTGCTGGTTTTCCAATAATATTGATTTTAATGTGATGGGTAGCGGGCGGATGTTGATGAAAAGTCTTCTTATTTTTCACATTAGGACGATGCCTATTAATATAGAAATCCTTTATATGTCAGTATCAACGTAAGAAAAGTAAATTTCTTATATTTTTGCATTTTTTGACGTTTCTGAACTAATAGGTCAATTTTATATTTTTTCGGCATTGTTTGATAATTTTTAATTCTTTGAGGAACTTTTAGATAATTTGGAACGCATTTTACTTTCTTCTTTACCGATAGGTCTGCTAAATCATTTTCTAACCAAATATGTCAGTAGTACTTACCTACTGAATATGTGAATGACAGTGAAGTTTGAGTTTAATAGTTTGGAACAGACTCTAAAGTCCATCCCTCATTCCACTGAAGCTTCACTTCACACAACGGAAGTAATATAAAATGCTTGAGAGTAGCTTAGTTTAAGTGAGGACTTTGACCGCTACTATTCTTTTGTCGGTACGTGGGTGTCTTTAGAATTTATGTTTGGAAGGGGAGAAACTTTCATCATGTCCTGGACAGGACGTTGTTTCCTCAACATGGTTCGGAAGGGATATCTACTGTGGTAGACAGTATTTTTAACATAAAGCTTGCAAGAATGCACGCTGCGCCCACAATTTGTTTATGTCATTCACACTCCCACATCTGGAAGATCTGGTAACAAAAGTGAACCGCGGAAGGAGGAGACAGAGAATGAAGGCACTGACATGGACCACCTCTAATTGATACACATTGTATATCATCATTAAAATCTATAGTTTTCCCTTCAAACCTTCATTTTTTGCATGTTCTTTTCCTTTATCTTAGCCAAATTGCAGGAAGTTGCCTCCTCTCTCCGAGATTTGCAAGGCATTTATTCAAAGAAGGTGACTAATTTTTAAGAAGTTGTGGTCCGAGTACGGTGAATAATATTTAAATGTCATTTTCTTTTCTTTTCATATCATTTTTCCATTAGTTTAAGGGCATTTTAATGATCGTTTTAAGTAGATTTTTAGGTCATCAACATCCGTCCACTAGTGATGGGTCATTTCACAGACTAGAAACAAAAAAGATTTTTTTACCAGACAGTATCAGTGTGATCAACACAAATTTCTAACACTCCATGATAACCAATTGTGAAAAAGTCATTATATTATATCAAATTGGCATGTGTTTCAAGATTAGGTAAAGTTTTATTCAATAAATTGTAATTTTTACCCAAATTACCTCACTATACCAAATTACCCCGACTCCCCTTACTGAAAATAAAAAAAACTCTAACGTCATATCATTATTTTATTTTTAAGTGACGATAAGAGAAGTCGGATTTTTATGTTTTTTTTTTTTTTTTTTTTTTTTTTTTTTTTTTTTTTTTTTTTTTTTTTTCCCCCGGATTTCGTTACGCTCGAAACGAAATGTGAACTCCCGCTCTCCACTGTCTCCCGTCTCCCGAGTGACGTCACGCGCAAGCTCACTTTACAGATTAAACGAATGGGATATAGACAACTTACATTCTGGAAATCTTCGAAGACTGTTCTGAAATACTGAATTTATCTCTTCTCGCGAAATGTTCAGACTGACTTGTCGGATATTTTCTTCCACTTTTTGGCATAACTTAAAACTACAAACACTCCCTAAGAAATTCTATCCAGCATTCTCAATTAGAAAAAATAGTGTGTACTATACTACGCAGGAATGAGTATTCAACACAATTTTCTTAAACAGTTTAAAAAAAACACTAACTTGTACTAAAATACGCAGGAATAAGTAATCCCTTCAGTATTCTCCAAAATTAAAAAAAAAACAATACTTTGCATTACATTACACACGAATGAGTAATCCCTTCAGTATCACAAACTGAGGTAAACTGCACGCATCCAACGCCCGACAAACGTCCTTGAAGTTCGCGCGTATCACAGGCGAACTGTGGGATGGAAGGTTTATTAGTTTATCAATTAAGAAATGAATAAATGTATTATATCAACATACTCCTAATTAATTTTTTTATAGTTTGGATCATTATCAAAGTACGGTATATCGAAAACAATTAATAGTAATTCTCAGTTGAGAAAAAGTACTTCTAATAGTATTAGAAGTATCAATTGCAGAAATTGCAGTGTTGAAAGTCTTTTATCAGTTGATTAAAAAAAAAAAGAATAGCAGAATTGCTGTAAACAGTAAAACGAGTTAGACCTACAGTAGCAGTAGCTATAGTATAGCAACTTTACTTAAAGCTTTAAATAAAGCTTTGTTAAATTGCTTCAACACTTACTGTGTAATAAATTGTGTTATTACAAAATATGTGGTATATTTTCTTTCAGGTAATACTCGGCATCTTCTGAGCAACAAATATGCGTAAAATTATTTACGTTCTTCAGGTCATGGGCTTCGTGGCGTCGATAGCTTTCGGGGCAAGAATATTAGGAGTATTTCCCTTGCCGTCAAAAAGTCATCAAATGATATACCGATCACTGATGAGGGGACTACAGTCACGGGGCCACGAGATTGTCACCATTACTACAGACCCTATGTGGGACAGGGATGTGAAAAACTTTACGGAAATAGACATGTCAATATCAGCTGAATACTGGGAGAAGAGATATAGTTTCGCTGCACAGAAGGAAGGAAGTATGGGAGTAATAGATTTAATTTCAAATATGGCAAAATTAGTAACAGATACGTGCAGAATAATGTTTGAAAATCCTCACGTTCAACGGTTGTTACACGAAGAGAATCACTTTGATGTGGTAATAGTAGAATGGGTCGGAAGTGTTTGCTCCAATGCTTATGCATACCACTTCTCGGCACCTTTGATCGGCATCTCACCGTTTGCATTGTTTTATTCAGGACATGACTCCGTGGCCAATCCTACTAACCCGGCTTATATAACGGATATTAATATCCCCTTCACAGATCGAGCCACTTTCTGGGAAAGGCTCGTACGTTTCTTGTATTCACTGTGGTTCAGATATATTTGGTTCATGGTAGTGGTACCTGCTCAAGACGAATTTGCGAAAAAGTATTTCAGAAGAGATTTGCCGTATGTTGGAGATTTGGAGAAGAACGTAAGCATTTTGCTGGTTAACTACGAAAGCAAAATAGCTTACATACAACCAAATGTTCCTGCCGTTGTACAAATAGGAGGAATTCATCTGAGGGAACCTCGGCCATTACCCACAGTAAGATATTTTCATTTTATATTTTCAACATCACTCTCATAACTCTCATTATCATTGCTTCTGTCATTATCACCATCATAATCTCACCACCAACATCGCCATCATCAGTACCACAACTACCAAAGTAAAAAAAATGTGTATATCCTATACGTTGCTGCTACTGAAGAATAGAACTTTATGTGAAAAAAAAAAATATATATATGTTATCAAAATCAGTAAGTTATCCATTCTTCTTTTAAAATCAGCATCAATATTATCAACACCCTCACCAACAAGAGTTTCAAATCTATCTTAATTACCAAACCGACAAGGAGTAAATCTATGAATTCCTACTAATGAGGACGCAGGATGGTATCTGAAATTTGAACCCTCAAAACCAGTAAGTTACTCCATTCCTTCCTTCCTTACTTCCTTCCTTGACATTCCCCTTTTAGGAGTTAGTCTTTTGTTTCCAAAATTGCCGGTTATTCCAGTCTCCTATTTGTAGTCCACGTTCTTCCTAAGCATTAGCTATGTGAGATTTCCATTTCATAGCTGATCTTCCTCTTCTTCTCTTACCTCTCGGAGAGTACTGCAAAATTTGTTTGGGCCATCGTGTTTCTGACATACGCTCTACATGTCCGTACCATTGGAGTTGTTTGTTTTCCAACTTGTTTGTTACTGAACAATTAATTTCCATTTTGTCCCAAATGTGTTGTGTTTTTACTCTGTCTTGTCTTGTAAGTTGTAAACTTCTTCTCATAAAATCCAAATCCACAATTCTTATTCTGTTTCTTTTTTTTTGTGTAATTGGCCACATTTCCGCCCCATAAAACATTATATTTTCTACCATACCTTGAAACATCATTTTTTTTACTACCTTTGATATATTCTTGCTCCATAATAATCCATGTAATATTTTTGTGGCCTGTTTACCTAAAGCAATTTTACTATCTATATCCTTTTGACATGTTCCTTTTGAGGTTTTATGTGTACCAAGATATGTAAAACTATCACATTTCCTTATTATTTCATTATTTATAACTATGTTGGAAACTTCCTTTCCTACACCCAGATATTCTGTTTTGTTATAATTAAGTTACTCCATTCTTCCTTCTAAAACATCATCATCATCATCATCATCATCATCATCAGTACCAGAGTTACCAAATCGGACAAGGAGTAAATCTTCCAAGTTCCTGCCACTGAACAAATAAGACTGGACTTGAAAAAACTTTGACTATCGAAACCGGTTAGTCCATTGTTCGTTTAAAAGTCATCCTCACACTAGGCCTACTGGAATCAAAAAAAAAAAAAAAAAAAAACTTACAAGGAGAACATCTTATAGGGCAGAGTCGGTTAATTTCATGATACCACAGTCTACTATATACAGTCACGAAGCTTGTGTTTTGAGGGTGCTAGAAACAATAGACTGTGACGGTACTATTTTGCATTGCCTGTAATGAGGCGATATTAGCGATCCTAGTGGTGAGCAACTATCTAATGTTTGCATATTTACTACGTATTGAGCTTCGCGAATGTATATAATAGACTGTGATGATACTAAGATTTTAGTGAAAAAATAAGGTTCAAATTTTAAAAATTAGATTTCAAGTTATATATCAGCATTTTTACCTCAAATAAATTTATATAATACTTATAAGCAAACAGTACAAATAAACAAAAAAAATAACACTCTAGAAAGGTTGGTAGGCCTATAATTTCGTGATAGAAACACGGGTATTTTTGTGATAGTCCTTCAATTCAAAATATTAAGGCAAATTTTAAATTCCTCAGTCAAATTCACACCTACAACCCAAACAATTAAAGTTCTTTCTGTAATTTGAAAGGTATTAATATGTATCATGAAACCAATGACCATAACCGACACACTGAATCCTTCTTTCACCATGCTTGTCGTCCTCGAAATTTCCTGAGCAAGATCCGCACAAAAATCATTAGGCTTATCATTTGGCTTTTCTTTAAGCACAGATCTTCTTTGTTTGGTTCCTGAAGATGATGCTGTTTCGTTGTCTACCTCTTTTAACTCACTTGAGAGACTGGAAATGTCATTCTCCTTGAATGCTGCTTTAGTCCCTTCCTTATCCTCGTAGAACTTGCCAAGAAGAAGACAAAGTTACTCTGCGGCAGTTTTCCTTTGTTTTAGACACAGTCAATTGCCTCTTTCATATCACTTATATTGTGTTTTATTTTTATATTTGATGCTGCGATTATGTGCTATCTTCAACATGCATGACATGCATAATATGTCAAGAGATGCTATGAATACTCACATAAAAATTTTACGTTTCATGCATTTTTTTTTTCTTCCACCCGAGAATATTCTAATACCACAGAAAAATTTTAAAGAGAGAAGAAATAGCCTCGTCGAATGAAAAAAACGTTAAGAAAATAACCTCACAAGATAAAGCTATGTTACATAATCAGTGCATTGATAAGTTTATATTTTTCACCAAAAAGTATACAATGTCAGTACTTACTACTGAAAACAATTTTGATCACAATACAGCAAAAATTTGTTCTTTTAACAAAATAAATCCGATGGTATATTCACTCACAAATTCAAAGGTATAGATCTCACAAATCTTCAAGTTGTTTCCAAAAAAAACCTTACGTCACTGCAACAGCGCAGTGAACAAAATATACGTTACAGTACACCTTCCGTCATTTATATTACACTATCAGAATTGCATTTGTCCCTGGTACAATTTTAGTGACAAATTTAAATAAAAATATCACGAAATTAGCCGAGTTTGTCCTACGTCCGTGCTATTAAAAAAGTAGTACTGTAACTAAAAAAAATTTCACTACCAAAACCAGAAATTATTTCAATCACCGTTTAAAAATGACAATCTACAACGCTACTATCAGTACTAAAATTACCAGAATATTTTATATCATTGCTTTTGAGTAAATGTAAATACAGGGTCTATCTAAGAAAGTGCACCATCAATACCCGTAACTTATTTCATTCGTTTTAAAATCAGCTTCAACTGCACAATCATCAGTATCACAAGCACCAAAACCGATAATGTAGGAATACATTTTTTACGTATCCGAAAAACTTTTAATATCAGAACCAATATATTATTTTAGTCTTTGTTTAAAATTCAGCATCAACAACACCACCAGTATCACAACTACCAAAACCAATACTTAAGGAGTAAGTGTTTCACGTTTCTGCTATTGAATAAGTATGAATGTACGTTAAAAAACTTTCACTATTAGAACTTATTTCATCCTTTGATTTAATATCAGCTCAACAAAACATCATCAGTACAAGAACTACCAAAATCGACACTTATGAAGTACTGGGTGTTCATTTCAAAGTGTGTCATGACGTCACTGTTGTTAGGTCACCGATTTGAAGCGAGTTTCAGCTTATATGTCAGAGAAGTTGCCTATTATTTAAAGCGTTCTTCAATCTGAACTTGAGAACGTGACGGTATAACTTGAACGTCGTAGCAACAGATGGCGGTCTGTACGGTCTGTGTGCTACCATAACCTCTTTCGAACTGTGTTTTGCGCCGGCAAGTCGTACGCAGGGTATTTGTTATCATCGGTTGCTTACGGTATCATTCCACAACACAAATCAAATGCTCCGTGTCCATGTTGACCGTCGAAGTTAATGTCAACAAATACGTAAGTAATCGTCTTAACCCTCTCCCCATATCCCGACAGTATGTATTTCCAAACAGTTCACATTCCTGCCACTACCGGCGTTACCGTACGTATCGGTACGTACTCTTCAGAATGAACGCCGTACTTGCTAGGAAACTTCTCTTCCTCATAGGTTATACACCTCTGCGGAAGTGTAGGAAGATTGAATTCTCCAGGCTCATCGGCTAGCCACATGACGGCATACAGCGAGCCATGACACACTTTGAACTGAACACCCTGTAGTAACAGGCTTAAATACCAACTGCAATCCCGGAGGAATATGAAGAAGAAATGTGGTATTACGTTTTACTGAGATTACAAAATTTTCTAGTTTTATTTTATACGTTGTTAGAACCAATTTCAGCAAACTATTACAAAGACATTTTTGACTAAAGAAAATTTAACTTAAAAAGGGGAAGTTAAGGACAATTAAGTTTGTGTGCATTTCACCAGTGTAATAGAGATATGACCTAAAATCAATAATTACTATTATGTACCGAAGTACATATTATATTTCCGTTCAGGAATTCTGCATTATCTTATGATGAAGAATGGGTAGAACGGAGAAAAATTCACTTCGGCACCTGAATTCGAACCCGGGATTGAAACTGAGGAGGATTGTAAAAAAAATTGTAAAAATATAATTGTGATTGTAATCTTGTAAAATTTTGACTTGTTCCACATCTTAAAGCTTCATTGCTAATTATGGAATACAATAAATGAAGTGAAAAATAAAAACAATGCTGGATTGAAAACTGAGAAGGATTCAATCCGGCATCGGCTTTTGAATCCGGTGTGGCTTAGTGGTTAAAGCGTCAGCACGTAGAGCTGAAAACCCGGGTTCGAATCCCGGTGCCGGAGAGAATTTTTTTTCCGTTCTACCCATTCTTCACCATATTGTAATGCAGAATTCCTGCACGGAAATATTATATGTACTTCGGTACATCATAGTAATATAAGCATAACTAATCAATAGGGTACGGATTTTTAGGTCGATAAAATATAATTTTAGGTGCCTAAAATAGGCTTAAAAGTGTAGGAATTAGTCTCTAAAGAATTGAAAATAGGCTCTGGCAAAAAATAATGTTTTCTTTACAAACATGTTCCAAAACATCAGGAATTCACTTCTAGAATTTAATAATTTTAAATGCTTATACACCGTTACCACCACTACTACTAAAAGTACAAGAACAACACATATCTAACTACTGGGTGTTCGTTTCAAAGTGGGTCATGACGTCACTGGTGAGTCAGCGATTTGAAGCGAGTTTCAGCTCTTGTGTCAGAGAAGTTGCCTATTATTTAAGGCGTTCTTCAATTTGAACTTGAGAACGTGTGCGGTATAACTTGAACGTCGTAGCAACAGATGGCGGTCTGTACGATCTATGTGCTACCATAACCTCTTTCGAACTGTGTTTTGCGCAGCCAAGTCGTACGCAGGGTATTTGTTATCATCGGTTGCGTACGACAACATTCCACAATACAAATCAAATGCTCCGTGTCCATGTTGACCGTCGCAGTTAATGTCAACAAATACGTAAGTAATCGTCTTAACCCTCTCCCCATATCCCGACAGTAAGAAAAAACTCACCTCAGTACATGTTTCGAAACAGTTCACATTCCTGCCACTACCGGCGTTACCGTACGTATCGGTAAGTACTCTTCTGAATGAACGCCGTACTTGGTAGGCAACTTCTCTGGCAGATAAGTAACACACCTCTGCGGAAGTGTAGGAAGTTTGAATTCTCTAGGCTCATCGACTAGCCACATGACGGCATACAGCGAGCCATGACACATTTTGAACTGAACACCCAGTAGATATTTCACATTCCTGCTATCGAATAATTATGAATGTACTTGTCTGGAAAAAAAATTACTATCGGAACCAATATGTTACTTCATTCTTTGTTTAAAAAATCAGCTCAATAACTCCAACATCAATACCAAAACTATCAAAATCGACACTTAAGTAGTAAATATTTCATATTTCTCCTATTGAATAAGTATGAATGTATCTGAAAAAATCTTCAATATCAAAACGGAACGGGTAACTTATTTCATTTGCAGTTTACTTACCATCGGTAAGTAAGCTTACTGAGTATTAGAAGTTCCAGCTTTTCTAAGAACAAGAGTCTCGCAAACATCTCTTTCTTCAGTACCTGACAACAAAATTTCCGTCCCCTTTTGCTACAACTGATAACTAATTTCTTATTTACAGTTTCTATAACATTTTCTTGTTCAGAAAGGTGATATGAGGAAATATCTTCTACTCATTCAATTCTCAACTTAATTGTACACAGATATTTGTTGTTCTATTGCCTACCGCACTCTTGATATGCTGTCGCTCGTAACTGACTCCAGTAAAGTGACCAAAAATATATTTAACTGAACTTCAATCGACGTGACTTAACAAAACGCCAATTACAGTCTTAAGTATTGATGCAAATAAATATCATATATAACCGAAAAGAATGCTAGATATTCCGAGAGTTGCCTTACATTAGGCCTACAGAGAGAGACATTTTGCAGGTCGATTTGAGGATGCAGCCAGTCTGAAAGTCGTTCACCAGCTCAATATTAGGACTAAGCTTATACTTTAAACCACATATTTAATATGTTTTCCAATATAAAAAAGCCACACTTTTTGATGCACAGGACTTACAAACCTTCCTCGATGGAGCACCTGAGGGCGTGATATACTTCAGCCTCGGAACCAATCTTAGGAATGGCACTCTAACAGGAGATACAAGGCAGATGTTCCTGGACGTGTTTAAAGAGCTGCCACAATTCAGAGTGCTGTGGAAGTGGGAGACAGATCAGTTGCCGGGACAGCCCAGCAACGTAAAGGTGGCCAAGTGGTTACCGCAACAGGATCTTCTACGTAAAGTATTCATATATTACCTCTTTTGTCTTTATGATTTCTCCTTCTGCTGCCAAACAACTCAATTTTCAGATTCTGACAAGTGAAATGTTTTCATCGTCCCTCACACCGAAAAAGTTTCAAATTCTCTATCTATATAAACAATCCCATACACTTGGTCTGTGGATAAGCTTCGGGGCTTCTACCGCGTTGTCTTGGTGTTGGTGGCTGACGTTTCGACCGCTGTGTTGTGGTCATCTTCAGAGCAGTTGGATAAGGAAATAGTAAATTGAATTGAACTGAATTGAATTGAAAGAGGAGAACTGGGAAGACAAATTTAAAAGATACGCAAAACGCGTCCTTGCAAGGGGTTCGGGGCTGTAAGAAGCTAAACCAGGATGAAGGGGAGGGAGGGGCGCCGCGTACATGTGGAGACCTGGTTTCTCGTTCCTAAGTATGATCTTGGAATAGACTTCCCCGGTAACGGCACGGTATCATGGTCACTCTTTCGGATTTTATGAGGGCCAGTATTTAATATGAATACTCCCCTTCATACAGACCTCAACCGATTGGACAACGAAGGACCAATCAGATGCCAAAAGGAGAACCCACGACCAATCACCGAATGTACTCCCTCCATCGAGTATATATATATATATATATATATATACAGGATGTTTCAAAAATACGGGGCATAATTTGAGGTATGTATTTCCCACATGTAGACAATGAAAATAGTTCATCACAACATGTGTTCGGAAATGCTTCATTTCCGAGTTATGGCCTTCACAACATTGAAATTCACCGGAACGTTTTTCTTTCCGCAGGTCGTTGCCGTCAAAGAAGACATTAAGAGGGCACTCTGACAGCTCATCTGATCTGAACCCTCTCGATTTCTACTTGTGGGGCATTTAAAATCTTTGGTTTATTCGTCTCCGGTGCCTGATTTGGAATCCCTTCGGAATCGAATTGTGGCAAGTTCTGAGGACATACGCAATACTCCTGGAGTTTGGGATCGTGTTCGCAGGTCAATGAGACATCGATGTGAGGTCTGTATTCAAGCAGGAGGTGGACATTTTGAACATCTTCTGTAATGACAACGACCTGCGGAAAGAAAAACGTTCCGGTGAATTTGAATGTTGTGAAGGTCATAACTCGGAAATGAAGCATTTCCGGACACGTGTTGTAATGAACTTTTTCGATTGTCTACATGTGGGAAATACATACCTGAAATTATGCCCCGTATTTTTGAAACACCCTGTATATACGAGCTCGCAGACTATTTCCTTATCCAACTGCTCTGAAGATGACCACAACACAGCGGTCGAAACGTCAGCCACCAACACCAAGACAACGCGGTAGAAGCCCCGAATCTTATCCACAGACCATGTACACAAGCCGCGGAAGCCTACGCGAACAATCCCATATACTGCCCATAAAATTCAACACTAGACTGTAGTTCACGTCGAATAAATATAACAGCACTTTAAGACTTATTTTGGACCTACTGTCAAATTCAAACATCAGACGTCAGCCAGAAGACGTGACCAAGAAAAGAAAAACATATGAGTCTACAATTCCCTATTATACAGTGCATACAGTTTATCTTTCCACACTAGCGGAAGTAGAGTGGAAGCAACAGTGCACAGCGAAGCTGCCCACCCGCGGTCCGCTGAACGGTCAGTTATGGCGTGTGTCTAGAACACTCGAGACAAACTGTAAAAGGACAGTTTTTTTACAATTTCAATTTATGAAAGTGCTAAAAAAATCTTAATTTTTCAAAGATGATTTTGCAACTTTCTCATTTATTGCAAGGCAGGCGTTGTAGCGTCTAAACATGTAAGTTATTGATTCACAAGTTGCAGTTCTGCTCTCGAAACATCGGTTATATCTTTCTCGTTTTCAGTAATTTTCTAATGTTATGTCGTAATGTATGGCTGATACATGCTTGTTGTGCTAACTTCGGGAGAGATTTTCGCAGAGAATATTCCAATCGAGCATCGATATCATTCAAGTTTTCCCTCTGTTAAAACATGACCCTTTCATTTTCTTGTCCAATACTGATCCCGTAGTTTTGAATTATTCACTATTTCATGAACTATAGTCTTTTTAGGTAGAAAAATCCCAGGAAAACGTCATTAAATTCTCTACGACACTGAGCATGTGATTCAATGTTTAGAAAAGTTACGACAAATGAAAATTATTTCCTCTGTATTAGATATCTAAACCATAACTCATGCTATAGACACAAACAATGCACACAATTATAACATGAGCACTGTTCTGAAACTCAACTCAGTATTGCACACAATAACAGACACCCGTTTTATCAGCGACTAAGCCTGTCCTTGAATGGCAGGGTACTCAGCTACATACTGCTGACTCTAAACCCGTACACGAGCGCGGAAAGATAAAATGTACGTATATACTGTATATCCAAACATCTCCTTCAGGAGATAAAAGTAATGGGGCACATGACTGTCACTACTTACTGCTGACTCTAGACCCATATACGAGCGTGGAAAGATAAAATGTATGCACTGTATATCCAAACATCTCCTTCAGAAGATAAAAGTAATGCAGCACATGATTGACTGAATTCATTATTTTCATTCCTCTAATAAATTCTGTGTTTTTGTAATAATCTCATTCATCAAAGAAAAGATAATATGTGGAGAAAGTTTATGAATTTATTTATACATCAAATATCTTGTAGCTAAACCAAATGTTTATTTTTTTACAAACAATTTTCATCGGAAAATATTTAAATGTTATGTTTTATTTAACGACGCTCGCAACTACCGAGGTTATATCAGCGTCGCCGGTGTGCCGGAGTTCTTTACATGCTAGTAAATCTACTGACATGATCCTATCGCATTTAAGCACACTTAAATGCCATCGACCTGGCCCGGGATCGAACCCGCAACCTCGGACATAGAAGGCCAGCGCTGTACTAACTGCGCCAACCAGACCGACCCGTTATTATATTATATTAAGATATATTTATTATAAACCACAATTTTAATTAACCTACAATACGTGTATGTATCTATGCCTAACCACTTTCACTGGCGTGATTCGGATTCCGCATATTGCGGATAGATGGCAGGACTGTGACCAATTTTCAATTTGTACATCACTTCGGCGGGCATGTGTAGTATCTGTGAAGAGATATGTCTTGTACTAGGGTGAGTTTTTGTGTAGCCTAAGTGTAGTGTAGGGAATATATGAGGACGATGATGGTGAGGAAGGGAAAAGGGGAAACCCAGTGCCGACACATAGCCTATTTCTGTCGAGGGCCGCCAGACTTAACGACCCCATCCAAAGGACGAATCACTATCAACAGTGACATATGTCTTCTCTTCATATACACTGCGGATTTAATCCAGGTATAGGCCTACTGTTGTACAATTTAGTGATTAGAAATTGTGCACCGCCGCCTCTCCTAGTCTCGAGGAAGAAATTTTACATGAAAATCTCTGACCCCGTCGGGAATCGAACCCGAGCCGGCTAGTCTGATTAACCTACAATATTATTACGGTTATATTATTACTATAATTTTTCCTTTCAGATCATCCCAACATCAAAGTATTCATTTACCACGGAGGACTGCAGAGCACACTGGAAGCCATTAGAGCCAAAGTTCCTCTTATATGCATTCCATTCTTCGGAGATCAGCATCTCAATGTGCGGAAAATAGCTGAAGAAGGAGCAGGAGTGGCATTGGACCTCGACAAGCTTACCAAACCTACTATTAAAGCAGTACTTACAGAAGTTATCTACAATCCTACGTAAGCCGATTGTGACGAATAAGATGTAATATATTAATTTTATTGTTATTAGAGATATACATGGTTGTTTCCGATCTCTGATAACGAATTTGAATGACGTCATGTGCGTCAGGAGTCACAGAACAGCTGAACTGTGGCACGAGGTGACAGACCAGTAGTGAGTGATCTCATAGTCAGAGTGCACGGCGACTCACGGCAGAAATTCCAAAGAAAATCGAGCCTTTTTTTTTGAGGGGCACATTACGACCCTTTCCAATGCCAAGTACAGTTAAGTGAAAATAAAATAAGCCTGCAATGAACGAGGTTTCGTTATTTCCAAGAAAGGCATCTTCTGTGTAGTTAATAAGATTGGTAAAGCTCGAATGGAATTAATTTGTATCATCTCGTGGGGTGCGGCGACTAGTAATTCGGGGGTGTATTTCCTTGCTTTTTCCACTCTGGAATTAATCCCATCCGAGCTTTGCCAGTCTTATTAGTAGGGACGACACTTTGTCCCAGTTCGCCACGAGGTTCACTGGTACTGGTGTATAGAGTACCTGTGTTTACTATTGATAGGAGCAGTCCAGCGACAGAAGGCGACTGTTAACTGGTATAGATCGGCGCAACGAAAATGCAAAGTTTCTACAGGTTACCACTGCCATATAGTATGTATGCGCGTAGCATATGCCTTGATTCGTCACATGTTTACAACATTTACACATATTTACAACAACGACGAGTTAGTCAAATTACACACAAGTATTTGCAATCGAGTTACGTACATTATTCTGATACAAATTGTAGTCCGTTACAATATATAACAATGTGCATTTTTAAGCGGGAAAAAGTGAAATTCCTTCTGTTTTCACTAAAAATATGCTTGTATTGCGAGAAAGTTCGCTCAACATACGATATTATACATACTATAGGTGAATCTCAAAAAGGTTAACAATAGTTAGGCCTACATTGTTTACTTTTTGTAGTATTTCCGATGTCAAAAATTTCTTTTCTGGTTCATTGGAGGACATCACTCCTACAACAACGTGAGCTATTTACCGTCCCACAGCATCCGATGTCTCATCTATAGATACAAATAATATTTAATTACCTATCATCTTAATTAATTACATACCACGTTAATTTATTTACATATGAACTAAATTGCATATCATCTTAATTAATTACATATAAACTTATTTAATTACATGACACAACTTAGATAATTACACTTACCTGCAATTACATTTTCAGTCTAATCTTCGAGAGGTAAATACTAACAGCAATTTTTAGTAAACAATGAATGGAAAATACGATACAATGCTGAACTATATAAGGAGCCAAACATCATTACGATAATAAAAACTGATAGTTTAAGATGGGCTGGATATTTGGCAAGAATGGAAGACACACGACCAGCTAAAAGAGTCTTTTTATATAATCCAGGACAGAGGACTAGAGGAAGACCGAGAGCTAGATGGGAGGACGACATAGAAAAGGATGCTAAAAGTATTGGAGTGCTTAACTGGACTAGTCGAGCAAAAAACAGAGAGGAATGAAGAAGACTCCTTGGGTTGTAGCGCTGATGATGATGATGATGATGATGATGATGATGATATTGATGATGATGATGATGATGATGATGATGATGATGATGATGATGATGATGATGATGATGATGATGATGATGATGATGATAAACTTCAACTCTACATCCTATAATGAGAAACAAAACACGACGAAGATCATGGTTATCAAAAGAAAAATAAAGAATGTAAAGCTGCGTATTCAAAATGAAGTGTGGAACAAGTGGACAATTTCAAATACTTTAATTGTGCTATAGGCCCTAGTCGCCATGTAATTTGTCCGCGACGCAGAAACCAATTTATGGCCAGTCACTCCTACCTTTAGATCACGTGACGGGAGTGTTCCCCTTTTTCTTCACTTCTCTCCCCGATACTGCTCACAGACGCTCAGACACGCTCAGCCCACATGCGTCTGATCAAGCTGTAAGCTCCGTCCGCCCTCCCTCCACCATCTGCGCACCATGCGGACAAATAACATGGCGACATCTCTAACATAAGCTGTTGTCAAGAAGCCGAAAGAATAGCAATGGTAAAGTACCTTTTTAAAAGAAGAAGGAACATAATTTCTGTTGATCTTTGAAAAAAGAACTAAGAGGCTAGTGAAGTGCTTTGTGTGGAGTATGGTATTGTACGGGACAATAGTATGCATAATACGGGCGAAATTAAAAAAAAAAATGACTGGATGCATTTGAAATGTGGGTATGGAGAAGAATGGAGCGTGCGAAATGATCAGACAAAATAAGAAAAAAATCGTGCGAGAAAGAACGGATGAAGAAAGGATAATGCTGACACTAATCAGGAAGAGAAAAAGTAACTGGCTGAATCACTGGCGAAAAAGAAACTGCCTACTGAAAGACTGGTTAAAGGGAAAAAAAATTCGAGGCAGAAGAAGATATCAGATCATAAATAACATTAAGCTATATGGATCTTATGTGGAAACGAAAAGGAAGGAGAAAAAGATGGAAGATTGTAGAATGCTAGGTTTGCAGTGAGGGATCTGCCCTTGGGCAGAAGCCTACGAATGATTAATTGAACGATTGAATATTATCATCATCTTTAATATGATTATTACAATCTTTATCGTCATACTATTTACACAACATCATCAATTCGAAACTGATTTTATTTCAAATGTAAAGAATGTTCTCGTTAGTGTTCAAAATATTTAATAATCAAAATTTTAGGAATTGAAGATATAATTGAATGGCTACCTAGAATAACGTTGTAAGTCCGTTTTTGACCAAACTGAGTTTTCGGCTGAAAAATGTTGTATCGCACATCTTGCATCATATGCTGTCATCGTCTTGCTGATATTCACACTACTTCGAGAGCTGAAGTATTTTGATTGTGTTGCTGAGCTGAATAACGTTGTAACGCAAATAAAATGGCGGACAATCATACTTGTAGCGTGTCACATGGTCTCATAAAAAACGTAAATAGAAAGAGAAAACGTAAGATTAATATCATGCAATGCAAGGACAATGTACGTAAGACATTAAAGGATCAGGGGAAAGAATATACTTCGAAGAAAGATGACATTAAACCAGGTGTGAAACGATCTGAACTGGTGAGTAGAATAATGTTGTAAGTCAATGTAGGCCTATAGAGTGCTAAAGGAGAATAGTTAAAGGTAATAATTTCATGGTTACTCTGAATTCTGCCATGGCCTAATAACAGAAAAAGGAAAAAAAAAATTCTTGTCTGTGTAATATTGATATTGTATGCCTAAACATATGATCTAAGTTGTGTAATTTGTTTCAAGTTCTTATTATTATTATTATTATTATTATTATTATTATTATTATTATTATTATTATTATTATTATTATTATTATTATTATTATTATTATTATTATTATTATTATTTAATGTACTCAAATGTAACAACCATGAAGAATCTACCAGTAAATATGGAGAGTATTTAAGTTTCTTTGCTTTACAACGTTGTTCTTCTGGATTGACACACAACCTTTTTCTACTGTAAATGTTCAAAAAGTTGTGTTATTTGGAAGATGAAGATAATACATATATATAAATGGTGTGAATACTTACTGAAATATTAATACAGACCTAACACAGTCATATTTTGTAATATTTAACAATGTTAGTATGGAATGAACATATTTTTAATTTCCTGACAAACTGTAAAAATTGACTTACAACGTTATTCTAGGCAGCCATTCAATTATATCGGTAAGCACTACCATCAAGTTAGAAGGAACACATTTCTTCATTAGTATTTCCTGTTTCAGATACAAGGAAAATATGAGGAAGATGTCGACCAGATTAAGCGATCAGCCTGACAGTCCTTTGGACCGCGCAGTCTGGTGGATTGAATACGTCATCAGGCACAAAGGAGCGCGTCATCTTCGCTCAGCGGCTATGGATCTTGCGTGGTACCAGTATCTATTGCTAGACGTTTTCGCCGTCATTGTCATAGCTTTTATCGTCATAATTTGGATTATTTACAGATGCATTCGATTTATGAAGAAAATACAATTATCGCTGCACAAAAAACTGAAAGTCACATAATTGAAATATTAAATGGATTATTTGTAGATGCATTCGATTTATGAGAAGAATACAATATTATCGTTGTACAAAAAACTCAAAGTCTCATAAGTTAAATGTTAATGTTGATTTAACTAATATTGGCTTCTGACATTTTTCCTGATATGTTTTTACAAAATATTAACTTAATAATAATAATAATGCTTTCTAAGTTCGAGAAATAGTTTTCTGACATATATGTAAACACATACATGCTTAATTTTACCCATTGCGTAATCCCAACGCTTAAATTTAAAAACAATTCAAAACTCGTTTGCCCATCTTTCCTGAAGATTGAAAATATTGTAAAAATACGCACTAAAAATCCCATTTCATTACCCATCTTTTTCTACAGTATAAAAAACTTTTTTGACAATTTTCTAGATGATCTAAATTTATCTTCTAGAAGTTGTGAAATATTTCCCTTGCGTAATAATTAATAATTTTATTTTGATATGAATTTATGTGCGAAGTTTAGCGTCATAATATAGAATTGTCAAGGGCAGTCTCTAGAAGTGACACACAACGGTAGGAATAAAAGCCCCAAAATCACTGTCAGTAACCCACAATAATATCTTTATAATCTCCAATTTCTCAATTAAGTGATTTTCAAAAACCGTTACTAATCTTCCTAAAAGTTTCTTCCAAAACAACGCCAATTTATGTGTGATTGTACGAGACGTCTTATCAGACAGGACGCTTCCTTACAGAGCGTTTTATCAAAAAACACAACTTGATTGGTTGATTTCAAGGCGGTTCTGAAACCTTATTGGCCAATATCTCAAATTCATCCTATAAGTTGAATAGTCTTAAATGTTCCACCCTAATATCTCCTTGACCTCCAAATAATTCACTAAGTACGACTGAAGTACCTTTGGTAATCCCTTTAAATAATCCACAACTATATCCTCCAAATCTTCACTCTTTAAATTCCGTACATTTCAAATAACGTTGCTAACCATCTTCAATGTTTCACATGAATGCCTCCTTAACCTTCAAATAATTCACTCCATACTATCCAACTGTCGTTGAAATACACTTTAAATAATACATGAGAATATTTTCCTAATCTCCATTTTTTCGATTCAGTGCTTTTCAAATACCCTTGCTAACTGTCTTCAACATTCCACACTCTCTCCTTGTTCTGTAAATAATTCCGTCAGTACTATCGAATTGTTCGTTCCTAATCATTTTACATACAGTAAAACCTCGTTAATCCGGACTAATTGGGAGATAAGTTGACCGGTTTAACGAAAGTCCGGATTAACTGAAATAACTTAAAACAGTAAAATGTGCATTAAAACTGCGTTTATACCAACAAAACACATTTATTATGTCCCATTTAAAGATTATAGGCCTAAATACACTATACAGTAAAATGTAGAGCAATACATCAAATACTTGACGCCCACAATTATGATAATTTCCTTTTTTTAATACTCTAAGTGTAATTTTGTAATTATTGTAATTTCATAGTTCTAATGCATAAAGTCTTAAAAAAAGGTTCTTTAATTTTTCCAAATTCAACGTTTTTTTCCTGTCCGGATTAAGCGGAGTCCGGCTTATCGGGGTCCGGATTAACGAGGTTATGCTGTAATTCACAACAATGTCTTCCTAATCTCCAAGTCTTCAACTCACACTTTTTAATTACTTTGCCAATTGCCATCAAAATTCCACATAAATGTCTCCTTCATCTGAAAATACTTTACTCAATACTATCTAATTATTTGATAATCATTTAAAGAGTCCATAAAACTATCCTTCTAATCTCCACATTTTCAAATCCATAATTTTAAAATACCGTTCCTAATCAACTTCAACACCCCACACAAATGTCACCTTAATGTTCAATTACTTCACACAATACTATTATTGTTGGTAATAAAAATGATCCACAAGAATATCATCTTAATCTTCACTTTTTAATTCCTTATTTTTCAAATACTATCATCTTAAACCTTAAATTATCGTCGCTAAATAATCCAAAGTATAATTATATATTTTAACCTACACTTTCTTCGCATCACTGCTACCCAATTAGTAATCTAATCACCGCAAATAATTCACTTTTATGAGAAATAATTTATAATCGTGTTTCTTTTTACTACTGATGCCTTGCTGAGAATTACTCCTAAACACCTACAAGAGCACATTGTCTCAACTCTGGAATATAACTTTCGCGTGTTCGAGAAACGGCCTGTAAATGTTAAATGGTGATATATAATTCTGACAAAAGGTATCTTTATGTGGGGTATTTCGACATTACCCTTCAAGCTTTTTTCTTCTTATCGGAAGTAGGTCTTCAAATTTCTATTGTAGGTGAACTGCGATTTATGGCGCATAGATTATGTCCATGATGCAATTTACACTATCTCCGTGACGAACATTACTTATGCTTGTGGGGCAGTTTACACTATCTTGATGGAAATATATGAGCGATAGTGGCGGAGTTTACCGACCCCAAAAAATTTTCGCTATCTGTTAAAAAATAATCGCACTAATACTGTGACAGGCATAGTGGATATAATCGAATTTTTATAACAACTTTTTTATATCAGTGTTTTAAAATATAATCGTAGTCCATTTCAGTAACACAACATTAAGATAAGTTTCATCCTTTATAAAGAGCAGGTTGGAATGAAAATCCCGTTTCAATTGTGTTTTCCTTCAATTATGATGTCAGATTTACTTATGGTTTTTAAGGAACCCAAAAGTTCTTTGCCGCCCTCAGATAAGCCCGCCATCGGTCCCTATTCTGTACAAAAGATTCTTCCAGTCTCTATCATCCTATACCACGTCCCTCAAATCCATTTTAATATTATCCTCTCATCTACGTCTCGGCCTCCCCAAAGGTCTTTTTCCTTCCGGCTTCCCAACTAACACTCTATGTGCATTTCTGGATTCGCCCATACGTGCTACATGCCCTGCCCATTTCAAACGTCTGGATTTAATGTTCCTAAATATGTCAGGTGAAGAATACAATGCGTGCAGTTCCACGTTGCGTAACTTTCTCCATTCTCCTGTAACTTAATCCCTCTTAGCCTCAAATATTTTCCTAAGAAACTTATTCTCAAACACCCTTAATCTCTGTTCGTCTCTCAAAGTGAGAGTTCAAGTTTTACAACCATACAGAACAACCGGTAATATAACTGTTTTATAAATTCCAACTTTCAAATTTCTTTTACACCAGACTAGATGACAAAAGCTTCTCAACCGACTAATAACAGGCATTTCCCATATTCATTTCACTGGTTTATTTTACGACGCTTTATCAACAGCTTAGGTTATTTAGCGTCTGAATGAGATGAAGGGGATAATGCCGGCGAAATGAGTCCGGAATCCAGCACCGAAAGTTACCCAGCATTATCTCATATTGGGTTCAGGGAAAACCCCGGAAAAAACTCAACCAGGTAACTTGCTCCGACCTGGAATCGAACCCGGGTCACCTGGTTTCCCGGCCAGACGCGCTAATCGTTACTCCACAGGTGTGGACAATAATGGAATAAGACACACTGTTACAGTAATCGGGGAGCGCTACTATAGCATGTTACAGAACTTCGTCATCCCTAGACTGAGGAATCACAATATGGAAAACATAATTTTCATGCAAGACGACGCTCCACCCCACATCTTCATCCCTGCGAAACAATTAATTACGCAGATGTTTGGCGATTGTGTCATCAGTGGGCACTTTCCAACATTGTGGCCTCCGCGATCTCCAGATTTCAGTCCGACCGACTTTTGGTTGTGGGGTTATCTTAAAGAACGACTTTTCCTGACACATCCAACAACGCTACTGCAACTCAAAGATGTCATCTCGCAAGAAATTGCCAATATTGCAAGACATTATCTAAAAAATCCTGTGCATGGTGTCGCAGACAGAATGCTGTAGTTACGTTGAACAAGAGAACGACGGAATCTTCGCAATGTTTTGAAAACCCCGTTGTTTTGCCCAACAATGTGATGTTTTTGTTTTTTTCCCCTATCTCAAACATTATAATATTTATAGCGGTTTAATGTTTGAACTGACTTTTGAAATACCCTATACGAGGAAGAAGGCCAGGCCTATATCGTTACTGAAGGGTGTTTTATGAGATAACGATGTAGTTAAACGAAAAAGACACAGTTTATTTACAATAAAATTATTAATAGTATACGAGTAGTGCAATACTAGGTATGCTCTATAACAGAGGCGAGGGAAAGTCATATAATTTATATCTTTATTTTATTTATTATGTTTTTTAGTTATGTATTAATTATGAACTGAACGTTTGTCATTTTGTTAATGACAATGTGTAACTTTCTAGGTGACCGAGTGTTTTATATTCTTTTGTTTTATTTGTTGGATGCGACTGTTTTTTATGTGTATGTACTGTTCAAGTAAATAAAAACAAAAAGATATTGCAATATACGAAATTAAATTGGCCGAGAAAATTTCGCATTCTAAGATCGATGGTCGTGATATACCTTCTATTTCTTCCAAAATTGATGTTTTTCAAGTGGTGTAGAAGTGTCTGAATATTTTTCTATAAATAAAGAGAATAACAGTCTTTACCCCGTAACTTTAAAAAGTTATTAAAACTTCACGTTTAATTTTAATGTTAATAAATAAAGTTACAGCTTGTTCTGTCAGAGTCGTTTTTTTTAATTTACAAGTGACTGTATCTCAAATTTCAATAAATAATTTACAGCTGTGTTGTAAGTGATTTACTTACTCCACTGTTATTTTCAACGTTTCCGTAGTAACCTTTGAAAGTGTTGTATCTTCAAATTACATGGCATGCAACAATGATGACAAGTTTGCAAAAAGAGCACGGTTGTGTAAAAAATAACAAGTGAAAAGTAAAGAATACAGGTCAGATTTTCGGTATGTAAAAAAAAAAAATAAATAAAGGAGGAGGGAAACTTCTGGCAACTGAAATGGATTTTTGAAGACGGGCAACAGAACATCAAGAATAAAGAGAGTTAGAAATACTCTAGCGAATTTGAAGGGTTCAGAACCATAGTGGGCCAAGCGCCATTTACTAAAACCGTAAAAAACAAGAGTTAAAATGAAGTTATTACCATAATTCAATGGAAACATATAGCAAGTAATATAAAGTATACACATTCAAACTAAATGTATGTCCATCTTCATTAAACTATGGTATTCACTTAACTTTAGCCCCTGCTTTCTTCGCTTTTAATAAATTGCGCTTGGCCCACTATGGCTCTGAACCCTTGACTTATTCGAGCGTCACTCGCACAGTGCAAGGACTCGGACCCCTTCTCTCGCGAGGACTGCGGCGCTCACGCTCAAGACTCGAGCTACAGACTTTTAACATCTTCGGCTCCTGACCTATTGCTGGTCTGCATTTCTGGATTCGCCCAGACGTGCTACATGCCCTGCTCATCATAAACGACTGCAGTTAATGTTCCTAATTCTGTCAGGTAAAGAATACAATGCGTGCAGTGCTGCGTTGTGTAACTTTCTCCATTCCCCTGTAACTTCATCCCTCTTAACCCCAAATATTTTCCTAAGCACCTTATTCTCAAACACCCTAAACCTCTGCTCCTCTTTCAAAGTGAGAGTCCAAGTTTCACAACCATACAGAACAACCGGTAATATAACTGTTTTATAAATTCTAACTTTCAGCTTTTTTTGAGAGCAGACTGGATGTCAAAAGCTTCTCAACCGAATAATAACAAGCATGTCATTATTATTATTATTATTATTATTATTATTATTAAAGCAGGAAGAAGTTCGCCACTGTGTAATAACGGTTAGCATGGCTGACCGTAAAACAAGCGGGCCCGGGTTCAAATCCTGGGTGAGACAAGTTACCTGTTAGAATTTTTCCGAAGGTTTCCCTCAACCTTTTGAAGCAGAACTGCTGAGTAATTTTCGGCGTTGGACCTCGGACTCATTTCGCCATCATTAATTTTATTCATATGTCACTGTCATCAATTCCATAGTCTGTGACAAGTTCACGATGCAGCGTGCTGTATTCGTACAAGAGCGCGGCTGTTCGGCGACAGATATTCACAGAACAGGAGTGCTAGCCACAATAAGCTTCGGGCTCGTTGCAAACCTTCGGGGCCCTTCTCCGCCAAAGAGAGAGAGAGAGAGAGAGAGAGAGAGAGAGAGAGAGAGACGGGAAAAAGCTTAGAAAAACTTCTGACACGTTTGAAAGTAACCGAGTCGACGAGTTCAAGAGCAAAATTGTAACTGACCAACATCGAACGATAAGTCTGAAAAACGGTTTATAACTGAAATAAAAATATGAGTGAAATTTAATTTAAAAATTCAAGTGAAAATTATGAAAGATCAATTACCATTATTATTATTATTATTATTATTATTATTATTATTATTATCATCATCATCATCATCGTCATTCAACACTGACAATGAAGTTAATTGTAGACGGAGACAAACGACAGGCAATTACGTGAAGTTCTTGTAATGTTTTACCTCTTATGAGGGAAAGCGTTATCTAGCAAGTTTTAAACTGGTATCTCTAAAACAAAGGCCATTAAACATTGATAAAAACGACACTTTAGTCAGTCTATGAGATATTCCTAGTACTGAACTAAAATATAGAACTGGGTCATATCCTATACAGGTAAGGAATTGGTCAGTATCGAAGTGTTCGAGAAGAAGTTTGCAGGTATGTCATATTTCAGTAAGTGTATACACACTTATAAGCAAATAATTACATTATTATCGTTGTTATAGTAGTTGTATTAGCAAAAGTAATACAAGGTAATTCGCTGGCTAGAGAACCCAAAGTTTTTTTATAAAATTGTAAATTGCTTAAAGTTTGTCTTGAAAATTTATGTACGGTATTCAACTAAGTAAAACAGAACCTGCCAAATTCCGAAGCTGAAAATGGTCCTGTTCCACATCTAAGCATTCTTCTACACATCCTTCCAAATTCAAGAAAATTCTTCTTAAAATGGTGTCGACAATAACTTAAATCGCAAACGATGTCTTGCTTATTTACTTATTCACTACATCTCATTTTATGTTGGGAGGTGTTTTGTAAATGATTCAATAATTTGTGAAAGAGTAGGCCTATATTTTCCTTCTGGACCTCTCGCACATTATGTTGGAAATTACTAGATAATATCATCTAATATTAAAATGTATTTTGTCTCATAGCATGAAATTCATTGCTTTGACTAAACAGTTTACGATTCACGAGACCTAACCTAAAAATGTATTTTGCTTGATCACGTGATATGAATAGTACAAACTCCGAAAACCGAATGTCACTTTGAAATGTATGCTTAAGAATGCTTACTTACTCCTAATAATTTTGCTATTCTAGTTATAATTGCTGCCTCCGTGCGCATTTTCTATCGATCACCCAAGTGTATAGGCCTATATCAGACCATATGTTATATTTATTTACACTTATCTGACTATAATTTTGAATTGTAACCACAATCCAACACACAAAATAACTATTATGTATTAATATAATACTGATATTAATTAATTATTAGTATGTTAGAATTTCACTAGTTTCCAATAATCGGCTAAGATATCTCTGGAACAATTTGAATTTTCTGAATTTGCACTGCAGACAACAGCTGTTTCTAATGCCAACATAAGTTAGAAAATCACTACCAGTTGCAGTACGAGGGGGATCCAGGAAATAACGACCGTTTTGTTGTAATAATTAAATATATATATATATATATATATATATATATATATATATATATATATTGAAAAAACAAAGTCTGTTTCATAACTGAAGCTTCCTTTACTTCTCTACATAATCACCACCTACATTTAAACATTTTTCGTATCTGTTCACTAGCTTTAGAATTCCCGTGTTATACTCCTCTGCCGCCAGTTCATTAAGCCAGGTGTTCACTGTCTTCTTCAACTCTTCATCACTTCCAAAACGCGTACCACCTAGAAAGTCTTTAAGCTTAGTGAAAAGGTGAAAATCGCTAGGAGTAAGGTCTGGACTATAGGGCGGATGATCAAAGATTTCCCAACCGAATTGATCCAGCAATTCTCGAGTTGAAGCAGCAGTGTGCGGGCGGGGGTTGTCGTGAAGAAGCACAACTCCTCTCGAAAGCATTCCTCGCCTCTTGCAGTTTTCGTAAAGTGTCACAATAACGATTTGCATTGATCGTAGTGCCTTTCGGCATGAAATCCAGCAAAAGAACACCTTTGCGATCCCAAAAGACAGTAGCCATGACTTTTTGTGTTGAGAGAGTCTGTTTGAATTTTCTCGGTTTCTTGGGTGATGAGGGATGATGCCACTGACGTGATTGGCGCTTGGTCTCTGGGGTGTTGTGAGACACCCAGGTCTCATCACCAGTCACAATTTGATCAAGAAAGGCGTCTCCATCTGTGTGATATCGCATCAAGAATGTCAATGCTGAGGCCATTCTCGGAGTTTTGTGTTGGTCACTCAGTTGCCGTGGAACCCATCGTGCACAGATTTTGTGGTAGCCAAGATGTTGCGACACAATTTCACCAAGCAAAGAACGAGAAATGTCAGGAAAGGCAATATGCAATTCGTCGAGTGATGTACGCCTGTCTTGCAAGATTCTGTCGTTCACTTTAGTCTTCAGGTCTTCTGTGATGAGTGATGGGCGTCCGGGTCGAGTTTCATCGTAGACATTTGTTCGCCCATTGTTGAACATTTCGCACCATTTTCTCACATTTCTTTCATTCATTACAGTATCACCATACACTTCTTTCAATTGCCGGTAAATTTCTGCAGGTTTCAAATGTCGGGCATTCAAAAATCGAATCACATTCCTCACCTCACAGTCGGCGGGATTATCAATCACGTCGTTCATTTCGAAGTAACACAAAATGCACAATGGCGACTTGTTGCAACCAGTACTCACAACATTATGACAACACAGGTTAAGGAAGCCAGTTGACCTTCAAACAAGGAAGGGGAGTCAGCTGCGCGGCGGGTATGCGCGAACGGTCGTTATTTCCTGGATCCCCCTCGTATTTCTCAGTATCAAAATTCGAAACGATGTTGGCAAAAGAAAATTCAACCTTCAAACTAGAAAATCACCGTAATCCACTAGTATATGTAGTAATGGGGGAAAAATGGTTAGGTTTCACCCTTGGGGTATTAAGTAAGCTAGTCCGGACTAACGCCGCACTATTATTCAGAACCTCTACGATACTCTTGGTAGTCAAACACATCAAGAGCATGTCGCAAGAATATTATAAATTATAAATAGCTAAAATACGCAATAAAAGGCAATTACAAAAACCTTGCACTAGAGCCACAACGTTGCACTTTCCACAAAGGGATTTCGGCAGCAAGAAAAGCTTTACATAAGTCGAATGCAATTTCATATTTTCGACTTGATGTTGCAATTACTGTTGGAAGCAAAGAAATCTTCTTCCCAGTAGCCTTGGAAAGTGCATTTTTTTGTTTGGTTGTACTGATATTTTGCGATATGAAATATTTAGCTAGCTACAACAACGTCGCAATGAAAACTGAAAGAAAAATAACCGTTAAAAATGACGTTAGACCCGCACTCATTGTTGCCTTGTCAAATAAACACAAGCGATAATTAAAACGCTTATGGCCAGTTTTTCCAAGTAATGTTTAATTTGGCTTAACAAATGTTAATTAACAGCTAGTTTATTTTTAACGTTTTGTTAAGATGTTTTCCATTTTTCCAACACAATTTTGTTTAAAATAACCAACACTTAACTTTAACTGTTGTTAATACTATTCCAACTACTCAACAGCAGTTGGTAATGATTTTGCATATGTAAGACAACTTCTTATTGGCTGATATTATCATTTAAATTCTGTACTGTGGAGTAAGTCATGAAACATGTATAAAATCGTAACCTGTTACAGTAGCCATGATTCATACAGTACAGAGAGTTGATGAATGAAAGTTGCATTGACTACTATTTAATAATTATTATTATTATAAGTATGGTTATATTTTATAGTGCTAAATATGAATTTCTGTTTAGAAAAATCTCAGCATTATGACCACCAGGTGACAATAATTACACGAATGTGTGTAGTCAATTGTACACAAAACTCCGAGGAGAATTCCGTAACATATAAAATTCTCTAATTCAGGTCCATGTATAAATTATATGTAATTTCGTCCTAAAGAAGCAATTGCTGCTGAAACATTTTATTATTTACTCACTGCGTATTTTGAAGCACTATTGACATCGGCTATAGTTGAAGAGCCAGTAACATAGAATCTAGAGTTAATAGTAGCTGGTGAATTGTAACAAGTGGCCTATTTCTGTTTGTAGGATATTCAAATCTGATTACTGCTTGCCACGTTGAGATCGCACATTTCCTCAATATTAAATGGATAATAGCTCAGCATCGAAATAAGCGTCAGTATGATAATCAGCTGACTTATAAAGATTATCTCCCCTATATTAATATTCCAAAATATCTTTTAAATTATATATTACCAGTCTTATGGCCGGTTTCACAAAGCTTCATTAAGGTTTTAATGATTCATTAATGTATTTACTGGTTCATTAAATCATTTTTATATCTCACCAAGCATCTTTAGCCTAACGAATCAGTAAAACTATAATTAAATTTAGTGATAGAAATTTCCGTCTTTAAATTTTTAATTATTCTTTAGTTGCAATATAAAATGACGGAACGTTTCGACGCAGAATTGTTATATCTGGAACTGCTCGAAAATTAAGAGTATAATGGAGATAATGTTAACCATTTAAAAACCGATCATTTTGAAAATTTGAATGACACAAAAACTCACAAAAAATACCGCGTCACGAAGTTCGTGGTACCGGTACTCAAAATTTTAAAAGAAACTGATCATAGGTTAGAATATCATAAAAACGGCTGAGACAAAGCTGAAACTATTCAACTAGGTAACATACAACTGAGTTTTATTTTAAGACATGAAAGTGATTATTATAACTACATACCGGTACCTAAGAAATATTACTAAATTAATACATAATGTACATTTGAAACATAACAAAACTTA
The DNA here is from genome assembly GCF_040183065.1 of Periplaneta americana. Classification (NCBI taxonomy): domain Eukaryota; kingdom Metazoa; phylum Arthropoda; class Insecta; order Blattodea; family Blattidae; genus Periplaneta; species Periplaneta americana. The sequence goes on from NC_091123.1 coordinate 54,182,799, forward strand.
GTTGGTATATTAACTTTCATTTATTAGAATTATATTATAGCTAGCGACAAGATATGTTTGCACTGGCTTTAAAACAGAAGCGAAAGAGCTGGATTCTTGGAATTTATAATCGTTTTCTTTCCGATGGAAATTTAATTTTCCAGCAGGATAATCACCCCGCGCACACCGCCATAAACGTTCAAAGACGGTTCACGGAAAAGCATGAAAAAAGAGGATGATTGACAAATATCGAGACATCCCACCTCAAAATCCAGATCCGATTTCGCTAAGGTACAGAACTATTTCCGCGATCTGGTGGACTCAATGCCCCGAAAATGCCAGGCAGTGATAGACGGCGGTGGCATATGGACGATGTATTAGATCCACATGTGTATTTCTTTTATTTTGCTTTAATTTGTTTGTTTATCTTAGTTTTATTTCGGGAAGAAAATTGATCTCCCAAGAGTTTTTTAAATTCTCCTAGTGAAGCCAGAGTTGCGAAATAATTCGTTCCACTACACAAAATTAAAAAAATGAAGAAAGGTAACGTGTACAAAAATTAGTTACGTTAATAAAAAAAAATTGTCACCGCCGAGAATCGAACACGGGCCCCTAGGATGGCAAGCCAACTCGCTACTGACTACTCCACCGGAAAGTCATGACGTAACTAGCGCGACGAGGCACATGTAGCGACTCGGCTTGAAGTCTACGGAGACAGCGCACATATAAACGTATTCGTGTAAAAATTTTAATGTTCAGTATTAGTTAATGTTTCATTTGGACTGATTTACTGAAGCTTGGTGAAATCGGCCCTTACTCTAAACATTCCTCTAAGAGAAACATAACATGTTATTTTCACAACTTTTGTCTGAACAGCTGTGGTGTTATCCGCCATGTTTAATTGTTTGTTAAATGAGTTAACAGCCTGAAATCCTACATTTAAAGTTAACAAACGGTTAAGAATCTGTTAAGCCAAACTGGTGTTGAACAAATGGAAAAACAGTATTTAACAAACTGTTGAAGTTTAAGAGGCATGATGGGACCGATAAGCTAATTACTAAAAATGACAATTAAAATTTATTACATGTGCCGTCTATGCTTATCCTTATTTAACAAATATATTGGTTATACAATATTTTGTTACATAATATATCTATTTTAACGTTTTCGGCTCTATGGAGCCATCATCAGAAACAAGTAAGCCCATATGTATGATGTGAATACACTGTATGTTGCCGTACAAGTAAACTCAATTAATATTAAAATTAAAATGACATGTTTCTATGTAAAATCAATAATTGTATGGCAGAAATTACATTACAAATACAAAGCGGCTCTATGGGCCGTAATAGAGTGTTACAATTGCTGATGATAAAATTAACTAAAATACTTTAAAATTGTTAAGATCAGAATTAATAGTCGTCCAGTTTGATGGTTATGTAGCTTTCCATATTTGGTAGGAGCTGGGGCAACAGCTGTGGGGAAAAAAAGAATCTAATCACCCCGAGACAAACAAACTCAGCAAATTCAGATACCTCATTGATAGACTATTAATGGTGCCTTTAAGTAAAAAACGATTCGACAAAGAGCTCACTTATATTACAGAATTAGCAAGACCCAACGGCTTTAATAAACAAGAAATAAATAAGCTGTTTCAAAAACGGAAAAACAAGTTGCTACACAACCAACACACTACACTTTCAGCCATTGAACCCACTACACCTAAAAAACGAGTCCCTATGACATACTTTGAAGTTTCCAACCAACTTAATAACCTTTTTAAAAAAACATGGCATTGAACTAGCGTTCCGAAGAAGTAATAAACTCAATAATATTTTACCCAATAAAATTAACGTAATCGACAAGCATCAGAACAGGGGGATATATATGCTACAGTGCAAAAATTGCCCTCACAAATACATAGGACAAACTCGTAGGAATTTTAAAACCAGATTCAATTAACATGTCGCAGATTTCAAATACAACAGGAGAAAATCTAAATTCGCGACCCACCTTATTGAGAATGGCCACGAATTAACCAATATCAATGAAACATTGCGTGTAATTCTCCCTTTAAATAATTGCGCGCATATCACTGCAGCAGAAGATTTTCATATAGCCCGGGCATTAAAATTAGGTATTCCTCTCTTAAATGAGCACATTCCAAATTTATATAATCCATTATTCAATCTGAACGCACACAGTACACGTGATGGGTTTTCAACCTACAACTATTCTCCCCCCCCTTCCACCATCAGCTGTGACATAGTTTACGTAATGTTTGTACACGGAGCGCACCGACCAGTTCCTTTCTGCCTCCAGCGAACTCAAGAACACATCCGCTACATTCATAGTAACTTACAGTTCATACAGTTTTCAATCTAAGACACAGTCATTTACGTTTTCTCTTATTAATTTTGTATAAATTTGCCCTCTTAATAATTAATAGTTCAAACTTTTAACTAATAAACAACTGTTCCGTGCGCTTACGTACATATATAAAATCACTACACGAGATGTTCTGTAATAGATTCATGTGAATTATTAAGATCTTGGCATTAATAGCATTGAGATATGTATATACTTTGTTCTGGTAACGAGCATCATTGAAATTTTTGAGTATAGACATTACATTTGATACTTTCTTCCCCACAGCTGTTGCCCCAGCTCCTGCCAAATATGGAAATCTACATAACCATCAAACTGGACGACTATTAATTCTGATCTTAACAATTTTAAAGTAGTTTAGTTAATTTTATCATCAGCAATTGTAACACTCTATTACGGCCCATAGAGCCGCTTTGTATTTGTAATGTAATTTCTGCCATACAATTATTGATTTTACATAGAAACATGTCATTTTAATTTTAATATTAATTGAGTTTACTTGTACGGCAACATACAGTGTATTCACATCATACATATGGGCTTACTTGTTTCTGATGATGGCTCCATAGAGCCGAAAACGTTAAAATAGATATATTATGTAACAAAATATTGTATAACCAATATATTTGTTAAATAAGGATAAGCATAGACGGCACATGTAATAAATTTTAATTGTCATTTATAAACTGTTGAAGGTTTAACAGTCGTTAAGTGTTCTAACATTACTTGGACAAACCGGCCATTAATGTTATACATTTTTGCACGGCAGCACTCACTGTTGCAAAGAGAATATGAACTGACTGAAAGACAATAATATACATTCGGTGAAGTCACTTTCATTGTAGCGTTTATAGAAATACATTAAACTATACCTGTAGGCAATTTTAATAATAAATAATAGATAAATAATCACATAAAGGCAAAAAAAGCATTTATTTGTAAATTAGGCATTTATATTAAAAAGGCAGAAATGGGCAACATAAAACTGTAACGTTTCAATTACAAAAATATAATTCGTACAGATTTCCTTTCAAAATGAAGATGGATTTAACACATTTAAAAAGACATTCTGCCTAAGTTCCGGTCTCTGGTTATTACCAAAGAGTAATTATAAAACACCAACTATTTTTGTTTCAGGTCACCAATGAGACAATCTAGACAATGAGTATGGAAAAAAATACTTACCTTATTCATTGCATTGTCTTCATGACGTCGGCCGTTTTGGGGGCGCGAATTTTGGGAGTATTTCCAACACCGTCAAAAAGTCATCAAATGATACACCGATCACTGATGAGGGGACTACAATTACGTGGTCACGAGATTGTAATCATCACCACAGATCCTCTGTGGGACACGAGTGTGCAAAACTACACGGAAATAGACATATCCGCTGCTCAAGACCTCTGGGCGAAAAGATATAATTTCGCTGCAATGAAGGAAAAAAATTTCAAATTAACCGGATTTGTGTTAGATTTACTTGATTTTGCTTTAGATCTATGCAGAATGATGTTCAATACACCTGGCGTTCAGCGATTGTTACGCGAAGAAAATAAGTTCGACGTCGTAATTGTTGAATGGCTGGGATATCCTTGCGCTGATGGTTATGCCTACTACTTCTCGGCGCCTTTGATTGGCATCATGCCGTTTGGATTGGAATATACAGGACATGATTCTGTGGCCAATCCAACCAACCCCGCTTATACGACAGACATTAATATCCCATTCTCAGATAGAGCAACATTCTGGGAAAGGCTGAAACGTTTTTCATATTCATTGTGGTTCAGATATATGTGGTATACGACAGGCTTTTCTGCTCAACACGAAATTGCAAAGGAGTACTTCGGGAAACATATACCATATATCGGAGACTTGCACCAAAACGTCAGCCTGCTGCTTGTGAACCATGAAAGCAAAATAGGATATGTAAGACCCTATGTCCCAGGTATTGTAGAAATAGCAGGAATTCATCTGAAGGAACCTCAACCACTAAAGGCAGTAAGTAACTTTATTTTCCTCAAAAATCACTCATTACTCTTTCCCATAATCAACACCATCATGATCATATCATCATCATTAATATTATTTCTGATAATCTTGATCAACACCACTTAAATTATATAGATTCAGATTATAGTTATTAAAAAATAAGAGAGTTGCATCTGAAATACCTTTAAAACGGAAGTTATTTTATTTTTATTTTTGGAACTGCTCTCACTCTCATCATTATCATCAACAAGGAATGTGAATACATTATTGCTTCCACTTTTCACCAGCTTACACACGAAGATAAACAATACGGTTATTTTTCAATACGACAATGTTACCCCACATACTCCGAACATTTAATGGACACCATAAAGGGAGTTTTCGAAGACTGGATAATAAGCACAGTTTTGTGGCCCCCTACATCCCCTGATTTCAGTTACTATGATTTTTATCTTTTGAGAAACTTAAAGCGTAGAGTTTATAAAAATAATCTCCGTGTAAATTACTGAATAAAATATGTGGCTCTAGGGCATTTCGTAACCGGAAATTTCGTTATGGTATGTCATCGATTTATCGTCATTGGTTTTTTGGTCATAAAACACATTTCGTCATCATGTTTTTTGTCACTGAGGAGATTTTGTCACCGAAGATATTTCGTCATCATATACATTTTGTGATCATTTTTATGAGTCCAAAACCATCATTGTATAATTATTTTAATGCTCTGTATTAGCATGTGTTTGAAGTTGCATACATTCATCTCGTTTTATGGAGTTTTAACCAAAATTTCAACTGAAGTTGTGACATATGACACGTAGGTAACCAAGGATGTTATTTTCTGTTCTATAGGCTTCAATCCTACTGATAATTCGTGCAATTCTGTTATCTATGGACGTGTATTTCTTCGTTTTTTCTGGGTGGAGACTGACTGCTTCTAATTTCTCAATGTCCTGATGTATCCTTGCAGTCTCCTCATGTAGTAACTGAAGGACATGGTAAAAAGAGGGATGTGCTTTGCCCATTGAAGTATTGTGACGTCTATGCCATGCTTCACAAGTATTTGTTATTCTGGGCAGGTTTTCCCTAGTAAGAATGTAACAATTCCACGTATTTGGAGGGAACATGGGCTGCTGCCTACCTCTGCCACGTCTACGACCCATGACATAATTATCCTCAAAGTAATCGAAGATTGGGGTTAGCTTATCCACAGCATTTGAAGAGTCCACTGGAAGAATGATGGATATCATTTGGAATACATATTGCAGGAGAGGCAACTGAAAGTTTGAAATGCTTAGCGCTCAAAGCTTAACTGTGATTTTCCGATCGTTACTGGACAATGACTATCAGTGTTAATGCCATATAACTCTCTATGTATATTCTATATGTCTTAAGCTATGCATTGACAGTCTGGGTTCATTTTCGACAAGAAAGTGACATCCAGCATTCTTGCAGTGGACTCTTCATTTTATTAATTGTGAAGCTTGGGCACGCCAAGATGGAGTATATTACTGGCCACTGAACGAATATTCCAGACTGTTCTTCTTCCTGGCAGTACGATCTACTTCCACTAGATGGCTCCCCGACACGAGTAGCTGGGTTGCCAATACATGCAAACGAAATTATAATAAACGTGAAGAATATTGCTACAGGTGGAAGGTTATGTTAGGTTTTATTAGGTGTGTAGTATTATTACTATGTTGACGACACTGAAACCCGCTCTGAAATTAGCGAAATATGGCTGCATTCTTCATTCACAGACGACGATTTTCGTATATAAGTAAAGTACCTATTTAGGGCGGATTGGGTGGGCCCACAGCTCCCCAAGTGATCACATCTATTTATACTAATGAATACTTTCATTTTATAGTTTATTTCAGCGATTTTAAAAAAGGTAAAAAGTGGCGTTCCTGTAATTCACAATTACTTTCATTTTATATAGGGCCTAGGTATCATCAAGGGAAGCGACATGAAGGGAAGAAAAATTGTGGTGGCGAATAGTGATGAGGAAATTAAATTGGTGACAAAAGTGATTTGGTGACAAAATGTTGCAGTGGCAAAATGTAATGTGACGAAATCACCGGATGACGAAAAATCGGTGACGAAAATTTCGGATCCCAAAATGTCGCATTTTCGCGAATGGATAAAATAATAATAATAATAATAATAATAATAATAATAATAATAATTATTATTATTATTATTATTATTATTATTATTGTAACAACAATAATAATAATAATTTATTTAACCCGGCAGAGTTAAGGCCATAAGGCCTTCTCTAACACCATTACCATTACCGATACGCAGTCTGTTGTCAGGTTGTTACTAAAATAAATAATTGTGCTTTATTTCCAAAGAATGTTTAATCATAAGTATCTCTTTATACTGCAACAATCGTAACATGTTTTTAATGACAGGAATTGCAAAACTTCCTCGATGGAGCACCTGAGGGCGTGATATATTTCAACCTCGGAACTAATATTAAGAGTGACACTCTGGCACAAGACAAAAGGCAGATGTTCCTGGACGTGTTTTCGGACCTCACACAGTTCAGAGTGCTGTGGAAGTGGGACACGGACGAGTTGCCGGGACAACCCAGCAATGTGAAGGTGGCCAAGTGGTTTCCGCAACAGGATCTTCTACGTAACATATCTAAATTTATTATAACTTTATTTTTACAATGAAAAATTACAATATTTTCAATTAAATAGGTTTTGACGATGTCTTACGTAGAAAAAATGTTTTATAGCAGTGATGTCAACGAGAGCGGAAGCGTGCCTCACCGCCAGTGTGCGCTTTTCAGAGCACGTAGGGCACGTACTATTCTCCAACCAGGAGATCAACCGTGAAAGGAATGTTCTTACTATTACGTCATCTATTGGAACGAAGTAAATAGATAATATTACCGTTATAACGTCAGTTTAAAAACCATGCGCTCTTCTGCATATGTTATTTCCTGTATGGAGGGATTAAAAGACCAGGAGATTAACAGTGATCTAATTTTGTAACTAGGGTAGTATAAATATGTGTGTATCAGTGTTATCATTTGTGCTGTGAGAGCTAACAAATAGAGATATTAGCACCCACGTGTGTGACCTTATGACATCAACATTCATTCGCAGCATTACCCCGCTTCGTCCCATTCCCCAGAGTCTTTCTCGTGGTTGGAGTACAGTAGGTACAAGTCACTAGTGAACACAAGGTTGTACATTACACACTGACGAGGAAGTCGTTCAGAAAGTTTCATGCTGACTGGACTCTTGACTTTTATGTAAGCGAAAAATGAGATGATGCTCTTTGTTTGGTATGTGGAAATTATTTAGTTACAAAGAGAAGAAGCAGTGTGATACGTCTGAAATTATTAGTCGATCTACAGAAATATGTATTCCAATTTTGTTGTTTTTATTTTAATGAAATAGTAGTAAATATATGTGTAGATGTATTGTAGAGGTTCTTTCTCAATGCATTGTACTTATGTTTACAGAATTAAATACAAAAAAATGTATTGCTAATAGTGTAGACTTGTTACATGTAAAGGCTAGTTCACAATAAACCGGGAATGGAAACGACAAAGAGAACGAGAACGGAAATAATGTTACAATAAATGTATTTAAACGTGATCATTCACAATAGTTAATTGTGAATACTTACATTTAAATACATTTATTTTAACAATATTTCCGTCCTCGTTCTCGTTGTCGTTTCCGTTCCCGGTTTATTGTGAACCAGCCTTAACTCAAAATTTTCTCGAGCTTCCAGCCAGGTCATAAGTTGGTGATCCACCGAAGTTTCGAGGATGTTCATCTTCCTCATCTTCAGGGTTAAATGATCATTTAACCCTTAGCCCTGAAGATGAGGAAGATGAACATCCTCGAAACGTCGATGGATCACCAACTGAAATTATAGATCCAATAGATGATACTACATTTCATGCTGTATAAGCATCTGGATGGAAGCCCGAGAAAATTTTGAATTATCACGTCGCCAGGAAAGCTTCAGTAGTTATTGTTACATGTAAGTTACGAGATCAAAGTCCAAAATTTACCGAATTCGACTTTTTATCTAACATGTTGTTTTTTGCATGGAAAGTATTTTATTTCAATAGGTATTCTTATATTGCAAGCCTTTGCTGTCCTGAAAAAAAATACTTCAATGGATGTTTGCCAATTTAGGTCTTCCGTTAGAAAGTATTGACTTGATGTACAAGCAAAGACATACTATGATCGTAAAGTTCTTCCCACATTTTACAAAACTTTAAATACTGATATAATATTCGGAGGTACGAAGATTTGCGGCGCAATTTATTTTTATATTGGCAGTACCTACGTACATATGTGAGCAATTTTTCTCACTTGTAAACCTCACGAAACCAAAACTAAGATCAGGATTTTCAGATGTTAATACGGGCTATGCTACATCTTGTTTCAGGAAACAACATTTCGCCCGACATAAGAAAGCTGGTGTCGGCAAAAAGCAGAAAATGCACTTCTGAATTAGATGAGAATTTAGGAATTTAAATTTGTTTCTAGAAGCGTGATGTCATATAATAAGTACTTGATTATGTAATATTTACGTAGGCTAACAATTACTTAGATAGGTCTCATTATTTAAAACTGTTTAAGTTAAAGAGATTATATGTTTATTATTAAATTTTAGACCTATTATTTCATTTTACCATATGCAGAATGTTCTATTACTTATTTTCCTTTTGCATTAGTTTAAAACAGAAAAGCAGCGTTTATATACTAATGCATTGCTCGATAACTATATAAGAATTAATTAGATCCTAGTTATTATCTGAAACTATATACTCGTATGTTAAGGAAAGTCTATGTTTAATACTAAATTGTACTTCTTTATAATTATTTGCATTTATTACAGAGGAACATGCTACAAAACGTACTTTTATTTCTTGTTGTCTTGTATGAATCTAACACTTTATCCATTGCGTAAAAGCAGTTTAATTCACCACACAGTGGTAGGCCAATAGAGTTCAGTTTGCTCACACCTTCTTGCTCACCGCTACTGCCTGCAGAATAGACTCACTGCAACCACTCAGTGCTTAATAGCACATAGAGTCGAGTACGTACTTCTGACCTTGACATCCCTGGCATATATCCATTAAGTGTCACTAACTTCTTAGCCAAAGGATAATATAGCTACAGTATTTGTAAATATTCAATACGAACTAGTTAATTTATTGTGGAATACTCGCACAACTTCTACTCATGACACAAAACTATTTCAAACTCTTGTGGGTGAAAACACAAGACCATTGACTTAAAATCTTTGAAAGGGTTATATTTGTACTTATTTTTTCTAACTGAAGGATTTCTTATTAACACATTCTAACACGTAAGTTTTGAAGAGTTCTAAAGTACAAAAAAGCACACAGAGAGACACACTGTGTGGAATTTGAAGTAATAATATAGAGTAGGTATTTCAATTACAGACGTCTTTCTTTTAAATAATGTTACATTTATCAAGAAAAATGATGTAATGAGGGTTAATTTTATTATGAGAATAGAATATCCTACAGTACGTACACTGTTTTTTTTTTTTTTTATAAATTTTTGTCATCAAAAAGGCATCCAAGATTCTTGTAGATAAGGCTTGACGTTTTGTAAACAATATATCATTGATAATGGAAAAAACCTTAGTGATAATCGTTTATTTTCTTGTAGATTTTACAATAGATGTCCGGAAAATATATTTTGTACCAGAAGAATAATTTTACTATATAGTTCTGCATTTTAAAGTATGAGTTCATAATTTGTTGTTTACAACGTAGTCGGTTGTAAAAGAACGCCAAACTCTGTGCTTAGAGTAGGTACCAAGAAAACGTAAATAGAGGAAATTTTTTGCTGAAGGCAATGTTTGATATTACATTAGAATAATAAACATTATTATCATTATTATTATTATTATTATTATTATTATTATTATTATTATTATTATTATTATTATTACAATGACACTAATTCATGGTTAATTTTTATTACCAACAAAATGTTTCGTTTCAGATCATCCCAGCATCAAAGTATTCATGTATCACGGAGGCTTGCAGAGCACACTTGAAGCCATTAGAGCTAGCGTTCCTCTTATATGCTTCCCATTCTTCGGAGATCAGTATCTAAATGTAAGGAAGATAGCTGAAGAAGGAGCAGGAATGGTGATGGACATCAACAATCTTACCAAGCATACTATGAAAGCAACACTTACAGAAGTTATTTACAACTCTACGTAAGTACATTGCTCCCAATACCACCGTAATTCAATTATTAAGTTTAAGAATATGTACTCGTACTTATAAACTCAGAGGAACATGTTTCGACTCCCAGTACTGAGTTGAACTGAACTTAAAAGGGGCTATGACTGTCCCAGTATTGCGATCTGAAAGATCCATTGAGGGCCTGGGTGCAAGAAGGGCATTTTAGAGGATATGCCCTTTTTTTTTAATAAAACGCTTTATTGTGTTCTCTGATCTGCTATGCATATGATCACCAAGTTGTAGTTTAGTACTGTTACCATAGAGGTGAGGAGTACCCAAAATGTAAAGACGTGCATAGATAACATTATTACGGTTTGAATTTTCAACATCAATTTTTTCAAAACTTGCATTTGAGATAAATGCCTTTCTTGCAGCCAACCCCTCAATTACGTCGTAGTATTTTATCAGTCTACTAGTTCAATGTTCTTGATGAACTGAATGAAACTACGGATTGAGATATTTGATAAATCATCAAGTTTTGAAAAGTGTTTTCAAAGGTGAGCGCTCTTTGATGAATGAGTGCATTGTAATCACATAACAAATGAGTTACAGACCCATATTCCTGTGAACAATGAGTACAAGCTGGGTTGATGGTATGTCTCAGTCTGTGCAGGTTTTTCTTGAGGGTACAGTATCCCAAAAGGAATCCAACTGCCCAAAAGAGCTTTTCTTGTACAATTTTAACAAGCCACTTGACTTGCTTTTATCAAAATATCTTATAAGCCTTCACTTGAGTTCCGGTAGTTTTTGTGTTTCTTAAGACCCCAGTCCCAGATGACTTCCTAAATGGTCTCAGAGATATTCCCAACGCAGGCTCAGACCCTATGAGTGCCTTCTTTGGCAACCTCATCTGCTCTCTCATTATTTTGAATGCCCACGTGTCCCGGAACCCATTTCAGTTGAACTTTACTGTGTTCAGCCAGTATCATGAGAAATTCGCTTTATTCCTAAACCATTTTGACTTAACCAAAACAGCCTCAAGTGCCGTAAGTGCCGCTTGACTATTTGACAGTATAAAAATGTCTACGATTGTAGCACTATCCTGACACTAAAATCTCAGCCTGAAAGACTGTGGCACGCAGACACAAGCTAAAAGAAAGCTTGATACCATTTCCGAATAATAAAGTTCGACTCCCAGTAAGAATAAGGACATCCATACTTACTTACAAATTGCTTTTAAGGAACCCGTAAGTTCATTGCCGCCCTCACATAAGCCCGCCATCGGTCCCTATTCTGTGCAAGATTAATCCAGTCTCTATCATCATATCCCACCTCCCTCAAATCCATTTTAATATTATCCTCCCATCTACGTCTCGGCCTCCCCAAAGGTCTTTTTCCGTCCGGTCTCCCAACCAACACACTATATGCATTTCTGAATTCCCCCATACGTGCTGCATGCCCTGCCCATCTCAAACGCCTGGATTTAATGTTCCTAATTAAGTCAGGTCAAGAATACAATCCATGCAGCTCTCCTGTAACTTCATCCCTCTCAGTCCCAAATATTTTCCTAGGAACCTTATTGTCAAACACCCTTAATCTCTGTTCCTCTACCAAAGTGAGAGTCCAAGTTTCACAACGATACATAACAACTGGTAATATAACCGTTTTATAAATTCTAACTTTCATATTTTTTTTCATATTTCTCTCACAAAATCTAGACGTAAGTTCCTTAACTCTGCTCCTAGTTACGAAGATAGACAAAGCTATACTTGGTAAAAAGTTTAGTTCCACTCTTTTCCAAACAATTAAGTCTATCACGTGTGCAATTGTATTTCTGTTTGCTGTTAACAGTGCATGAGGAAAAAAAGTTGAAATTTAATTTTGTATAATACACACAATAGTTACTTATGTAATTCCTATGTAAAATGCAGTGGCGAAGCTAAGATGTGAATACCGAGTAGGCTGAAAAAAAAATCTGCTTAACTTACACTTTTAATGCAGCAGATGTTTCTCGACTTTTCTATTAAATTTATTTGTAACACAGGCACTACAAGAAGATAATGACCGCTCATTTTCATCTCGAGACAGAATACAGGCATAACAATACAAGATAATTGTCTGAGAGCACCCTGTTAGCCAAGAAAATTGAAATTTTATATTTTGTCTTCCTCCATCGATATTCTGATATGTAAATGTAATATTGATTTCCTATCTTTATCAGCACAATTTGTTTCATACGTGCAACTTGGAAACTGTTTCTCTTTTAATTCAACAAATAATAACCTCAATGTACCACACACACGCATTCACTTTTGTTATAAACTAATATGGTATCGGTCTCCTATTTTGCTTCATACGTCCAACTTCAAAACATTCACACTTCTGTGTTATTGTACGCTTTTTTACTATGTATAAACAGCAACCATTACAAGTCAATAGTTGAAAATTCACTCCAGAGTTTTTCATAGAAATACTAATTTTCCAGCGAATTAGAGACCAATCAAGGATTTCTGCCACCACATCTACTATTTACCTCTCTGTATATAGAACGAATTTCTCTCAACTATGGACTAATATTGTTAACTTCATTATCACTTATTGCTTAATGCAATAAAGATTGGGAAACGTGAGAAATAACTATACTTATTCAAAATATCGAGTAGGCAAAAGAAATGACTAGCCACAAAAGTACTATTTTTTTTTTTTCGTTATCCTGATATTCACAGGCTTATTCTGATTTAGGATTACTTTCTAGATCAAGAGTTCTTGTTATAAAATTCTTATATTCCACCGCCTTCGTGAAATCTTTCATTTTTTACTAAAAAAATTCTTAAATTCCAAGCGCCTCCGTAAGCTCTTTCATTTTTATTAGGGTAGACCAGGGTAAATGTAAACATTTTTCACTGATTTCAAATATATTTCAACATTACACAACCCTAAATAACGGTAAGCATGACAAAGAAACATTGTGTTATTTTTACATCTTTCTTTTTCCTGAAAATGGGTTTAAAATAATAAGGTTGACTTTTTTCAGCTTTTAATTGCTGGTTTACATTTAACCCACCTGTTTATATTTACCCCTTTGAATGGGGGGGGGGGTAATTGAAAACATCAATTTTCGCACGGGCTATCAGACACTAAACATTTTTTGTTCTATTTCAGAAGAAAGAGCTGTACTCCTTCCAATTCCAGTTTGGTCACTGGTACATTTCGTCCCTTAAACCTACGATATATGACGATATAGGAACTCAGTACCTCTCCTGAGCTTCACGATAACTGTAGTTACTATTTTTCACATCTGTGACAACCCTCTCTAAATCCTCTACAGTGTAATTGGGTGGGATTACTGAAAAGTACGAAATATAACCATAGTACAACATCTTTACAATTATCCCCAAGCAATTAAAACTATGGGGAAAATGTAAACACGTCATAATTTAATGAACTGAGGTTATGGGAGATCTCAAAACCATTGTAAACAATGTTAACTACTATACATTACTCATAAAAACAATATATTCTTAAAAAACAGCACTGTACGTTTACTTACAATACCAAAAATGAAGGTGAAGCTAAATTCTTTCTCAACTTTTTTGTAGACTCTTACAAAACATTCGTTCACAACTAAGCAGTTACACCTATTTGACGCCAAACTGCTTTGTAGGTTAGCCAACATGTTAATTTGAATATTCCCCCGAATTAAAATTTTTATATTGACAGTTTTGTATTTCTCACAGCATTCGTTTACAATTACCCCCTGTTCACAATTACCCTCATCTACCCTACAATCTTACACGTTGATTCGGCGCACTCTCCCAAGTACCCCTGCAACCTCCCGAAACACAACAAATGCTGCAAGCATCCTGGCTAAAATTGTTTCTGAATCTTACACCGGTGCGGTGTTTCGTAATAGACGTTTTTTATATATTCTCAGATAAAATAATCAAGAGGCATCAAATTAAGGTACGGGGTGGCCATTCAACCGGACCTCCTCTTCCGATCCAACGCCCGGAATATGCGAGATTTATAAAGTCTCGTATAGCAGAAGTAAAATGCGCTGCTGCTCAGTCTTATTACATCCTCTCCTGAGGCACGATAAGTGACATGTTTCCTAAGAGCTCTTGAACAACGTGTTGCAATAAATTGTAAAAATCCTCATTCGAACAAGGTGAAAGGAGGTAAGCTGCAAAGCATGATTACATTCCCTAAAATATAAGCTTCTACTGACCAAGGATTACTTCACCTGGTATAAATGGAACTTAAAAGTACAAAATTATGAAGGTCTAACAGAAAAGTTTTTTTTTTTTTTTTCAGCAAGATTTTCTGCCAAGTCAGAACTATTAGTTTCGTCCTTAGTATTGTTTCTTTTTTTTCTTTCAGATATAAAGAAAATATGGAGAAACTTTCGAACAGATTGAATGATCAACCTGAAAAACCCTTGGACCGTGCAGTCTGGTGGGTTGAGTACGTCATCAAGCATAAAGGAGCGCGTCACCTCCGCTCAGCAGCTGTGGACCTCATGTGGTACCAGTATCTGTTGCTGGACGTCATCGCCTTCATTTCTGTTTTCATAATAACCATCTGCGCCACTTATAGAATAATACGTATTATAGGCCTAAACAAAATAATATCATCGTTACGCAAAAAATTTCAAGATTATAGTTCATATTTTCGCTATCAACAGGGAATTGAAGACCTCGGTACAAAAACCGGTCAAGTCCAGAAATGAAAATTTTACAGGAGATAAAAACTTTCCACAAAAATTTAATGTGCATTAATATCAAACTGATTTTTAACGATAATTTAGAAAGTTAGTAGGTTTTTTATATGGTAACCAATATTCTTGTTAGTACTCTTTCATCCATAGATTTTTTTTTTAACTGCTGGACTTGAATGTTTTTGTCCCCAACAGATTTTTTTCTCATGTTTGAACTTTATTTATTTCTTGTCTGAAAATAAATCTTCGAAACTTACTTCAGTCTCAGGTAAGTTCCCGTTCAGGAGTTAATATAAACGATATTGCTATATATTATTATTGTACTATATTTTAAAGTTTAAAGTGTTTAGCGCAGGTAATAAGAGTGAGCTTCTACCAGTTTTTTAAATTGGTTATTTAAAGGCGTCGTATTAACTAATGAGTTATTTAGCGTCGATGAAATTGATGATAGCGAGATGGTATTTGGCGAGATGAAGTCGAAGATTTGCCACATTCTCTGATATTTGCCCTACTGCTGGGGAAAACCTCTGAAAAACTCAACCAGGTAATGGGCCCAGGTGGGAATCGAACCGACACCAGAGTGCTACTCTTGATCACCAAGCAAACGCGCTACTAAACGACATTTCATACAAGTTGAGAGGATGCGAAAGCATTTCTTTCCCCTTCTACTTGCCCTGAGTTCGTCAGTAACACAGCGATAGCTGTTACCTCTTATACCTGCACCCCCAAGTTGTACACACAAGAAAATAAAATATTAAATAAAGTACATAAGTGTATATAAAATACAGTGATACAGATGTTTGACAATTACATGGTTGAATATGTTTTAGTGTCGTTTTACAATATTTTCAACTAATAATTATTATTATAGTAAGGAATGTTAGTTCGTATTATAAAGTCAGGGGGAGTGACACAGTACAGATTGTCCCATTGTATGTGTTGTAGAGTAGCAACTAGCGGTGGAGAAAACATTTGAAGAGTCTACTGCAAGAATGATGGATGTCATTTGGAATACATTTTGCAGGAGAAGCAATTGAAAGTTTGAAATGCTTAGCGCTCAAAGTTTAACGCTGATATTCCGATCATTACTGGACAATGACTATCAGTGTTAATGTCATATAACTCTGTATGTACATTCTATATGTCTTAAGCTATGCATTGACAGTCTGGGTTCATTTTCGATAAGAAAGTGACATCCATCATTCTTGCAGTGGACTCTTCATTTATCTTCTGCTCTCAGTAGCTTTTTAATGTGCCAGTTGATATAAACAGCAGTAAAATGAAATATAAACGCTTAGTATAGACTTTCGAAATATAGATTATCAGTAAAAATTTTCAATAATATAATTTTTCACATGTCGAAAGTCAATTAGTCGAATGTTAGTAAGATGGATAGTAGCGTCTTCCCCTTCACTGATGGTTGAGAGTATGAGTAGAGGGGAAGGCTTATCAACCAAACTGAAATGGGGATTAGCATCTGATCTTGGGAGACCTGTAGTTAAAACTGGTACTGAAATATAGGACTGTAGGGAAAGAATATTGACCTGCCTTCTATATAGCGGGAAGTTGAGTGTTTTTTGACGCAAATCAGTGAAACACTTAAGTCCTTTTCAACTGTAGAGACGTTACTAAAAGTCAGACTTGATGAATTCTTACACAAAAGAATACAGCATATACAGGATGGGAGTGAAATCAACTTGGAGATTGAAAGGGACCATAGGGTACACTGAAATGAATAGAAAAACCTATACTACGCTTTGTGATTAAATGCCGGTTAATATTACAAAATTAAGTTTGAAGTTTCAGCAGTTCGGCAACATCGCCGTTAACACACTCTTCTCATGATACAGATGTAAGAGGTCAACGAACTCGGTGTGTCTCGTTAGATGAGCTGTTCTCTGGCACTGTGTTGCAACCAACTCGCATCGTGCAGTGGCTTGAAATGAGAGGTTTTTAAAATTAAATTTACAAGAAAACCGTCCACACTATTGAAATAAGCCTAAGGAATAAATTATTCTTTATTAGTTTTCCTATCCCTATGGACAAAAGTCACAATCCTACTAGCAACCGGCATAGCTCTGTCGGTTAAGGCGCTTGCCTGCCGATCCGGAGTTGCGTTCGGAAGCGGGTTCGATTCCCGCTTGGGCTGATTACCTGGTTGGGTTTTTCCCCCGAGGTTTTTCCCAAATGTAAGGCAAATGTCAGGTAATCTATGGCGAATCCTCGGCCTCACTCGCTATCACTAATCTCATCGACGCTAAATAACATAGTAGTTGATACAAAGTCGTTAAATAACCAAGTAAAAAAACAATCCTACTCGCAATAGTTACATTTGAGAATTTTTTTTCTGAAAAAACTATTAACTTTACACCACTATGATATCATAGTCTTTAGTTCCATACAACATTAGATATTCGCTCTGAAAATCTCAAAGGCTATTTCACTGCTATCCTGTATTTATCTATACAGTTCATACTAATTCTCGATTTTGAAAAAAACAAAATGTACTTCACCGGTTTTTAAACAAGGGTCTTCCATTTAAGTAACACTTGCCCCTACCGCTGCGATCTAAAAGCTTTACAAATAATGCTAATATATCATTAATATTAGTGACTTCTGTGGATCCACCGTCTGTAATGCACTCTGGATAGTCTTCGACGAACAACGTGGTCTATGCTTCTCAGACTACAGAAACTTAAAATACTCTGCCATTGTACAAAAAATATTAATGACTTCAATAATAATACATTTAGAAATAACGGTTATAGTCCCCACTACACTTTATTGTATGGTGAGTGTCATAAAAAGACTACTAAGTTCACGCTGTTAATGCAAATTTGAATATACATCTTACTCTCTGTGTTTATCGGATCGGATATCTTTGGATTTCTGCTCATGTCATAAGTAGACTTCGTATTCCAGCTACCTAAAGACTGAAGTTAAGGACATACTGGGTATGTAGTACGCCGAATACAGGTAATGCAACGGATAAGGATATAAATAAACAGGTCGTCGCTACGTGTCCGTGGAATATAGTCAACTCCCGACATTCTGAAGCTATGCTAGTAAACACATGCTTGAACCGTGATGTTCATTTTCGTCGTGATCTTTGCACTGAATAATAACGTGCAATCGTAAGTTACTGAACGTGAACATATGTGAATGTCACTTGAAATGATTTTATATTGCAAGAAATTCTTTCAATAACTGGTGTTCAAAGATATCTGACCTACGATTTTGTGATCGTGTAAGCAAATTTTCCAACCACGGGATAAGTCAGAACCAAATATAGAAAAAATTGACAAACTTTGAAAGAGTTCCGCTAGTTTTCAATAGGTGTCACCATTATTGGTTAAATGTAATGTTTTATTTATCGACGCTCGCAACTGCAGAGGTTATATCAGCGTCGCCGGAGGATGTGCCGGAATTTTGTCCCGCAGGAGTTCTTTTGCATAGCAAAAAATCTACTGAAATGAACCTGTCGCATTTAAGCACAACCATTATTGGGGCCATTAAAAAGGTCCCAGGGAAAATGATTATGTAGATTAAACGTAAATTATTCTCATAATTGACAATATCAGCAGTTCTCAACTGTTTTACAATGAGTAAAGTGGCATGAAAAATTGAATTCTATAATGTGCGTATATTTATATACGACTATTATCATCGCCATCTAATCATAGAAGTAGTGACTAAAAAAGCCACACTTACATCAACAAATTATCGATCACTATCGATTAGTGAGGTCAGATATCTTTGAATGTCGTGTATATTACGTTATTGTGCATGATGTAATACAAGATAATCCTATTGTCTGATATTCTTTAGTATTTCATTATGATGTTGCATATGTCGCTTATAACTGAAAACTCACTAATTTTCTATACAGTTTTCTAGAAAATCCCTAAAATGTAGATTATTTAATTTATTATACATCCTGAGTACATAATTTATTAATTGGGATGTTAGCACTGAACATCATGGTAGGCTACACAAATCCACGCTAAATATCGAGTTAATATCTTCATAATATTAAGATTGTGATAGTACTGGTTCTTTTAGATTACGTTCAACACACTTTCTGTGGCTCTTGGTATTGCAGTGTCTTTCAGTGCACTGTTCTTGTCACGTTTACGTCCATTTTTCATTTTTATATGTAATGTTGTCTATATTGACATTGAAAATATTAGTTCAAATATCCTCACATATACCCTGCAATATTACACGCTTCAGCGTCTTGCCCAAGGCATTTTACTTCTGCAATGAACCTTCTATCAGCCACAAAGATGCAGTTATTTAAATAATACGACTAGTAAGAACAGTGATCGATAAAACTACTCACTATGACTGCGTCCCGGTTTTGACTTTCTAGAGCAAACTCTCCAAAAGCCTACTCGCGAGTAAGCCCCTGAACGGAACAGTAGCCAGTATGTAATGAGTGCGCTCTGCCTCACCCTTCTCCACCCGTACTGTACTCAATGTTTATGCGCAAACGAAGAGCAGTGGCGGACTGCCATTATCATTGCGTTAGTCGGAGTGTTTCACAGTTTCACAATGTCTTCTAATCATGGACGTAGTATATTCAAGAATGAAGAGGAAGAGAAATTGTTTTGTGTTAGTGGGGAGAATGTGAAATGCTTAAATTCTTCGAAAATTCTTAAGGGTGTGTTAAAATTCAACATGCGACGACACTACTCGACTCTTCACAAATAATACCATACAATTACAGGCATGTTGGACATGTGAAATAATTTATTTTCGGGCTATTTGTATAATTGTTGGTTATACATAATAATCAGTATATTACAATACGTTTGCACTCAGTTCCGCTTGACAAACATGTAGTTTTTCGTTTAATTTTAGGTGAAATGCGTAGGCCTACAAATATTTTGATAAATATAAAAGAAGAAAATACAAACACAAATCACACACGTGTCCTCAGTCTTAAACAAAAAAGCTTCTTGCTAGCTATGTTCTAACTTGGAATACTGGAAAATCAATGAAGCCCTTTACAGAAGCATCATTTGTAAAATCGTGCATACAGGACGTTACTAAAATACTGTGTCCAGAACAAAGTCAAAGATTAAGAAAACTAAACTGTCTCCAATTACAGTTCAGAGAAGGAATTTCAAGATTGTAAATGTAATTGAATCTGAAGTCGAAACCACAGTTAACCAGTTTGTAGCTTACTCACTTGCATTGGACAAAAGCACAGATAGAAATGACAAACCTCACCTAGCCATTATCATTTGAGGAGTTAATGAACATTTTACTGTGTCTGAATGTCTTCTAGATGTAATTACAAATTACAACTGGAGAAGATCTTTTCCAGACACTAAAGGCACCATAGAATAGAAGAGGTTGAATTTGCAATGGCTTGTGTCAATAACAACAGACGGGGCTCCAGCTTACATATATGTAAAAATGATATACAAACGTATGATATTTCTTATTCTTTTGATGTTATTATTTGTAAACATAAGCAGACCGTTGCCGCGATCCCCCACTGATCGCATCCATCTGTTGAGGTACAAGTCTCTTCCCCTTCTCTAGCCTTACAGCACACTGTGTTCGGCGGGCAGCATCGAGAGCACGAATGGCAATACGCTTTTTGGAGACCTCTGTTCTAGAGGAAGACGGTAGAGGATGTGTAACTATTTTGTACACGAACGTACCTGTACCTGCGCTGTGACGTCACATATACTTCGAATCAGGCAACCTCATTCCAGTTTATAGGTAGCTGAATTACAAAGCCTAGTCATAAGTGTACATGACAAAGAACATTTTTACACGACGAAATGGATTTTGTTACTCACAAAAGTAGAAAGAACAACAGTTATCAGAGAATACGTAAACATTTTCGAATTCACTCTTCCTGATCATTACTGGTAAATCTTGTGTGTATGAATTTTTTCAGTATAAAACTTCATTGTACATTCCCTATCTTGGCATAGTATTTAAACCATTGTTTTGTTTCCAGAAAAGTGTTCATCTTACGCCAGTGTACCTCATATGGTGTCATATTCACAATAAAATGTATAATATATTGCAATAGTACTGTCATTTTGTTTGCAAAAATACCGTAGTTGTAACAGTTAATAATTTTTTCAGCCAACTCTGGATATAGTGAACTCGGTTATAGTGAACATTCCGCTATAGTGAACCTAAATCGTTGGTCCCGACCCGCATACATTAAAAAGTACATTAAAATTTCCGTTTATAGTGAACCCTCGCTTCGGTTATAGTGAACCTTGTATCCTGACAAATTCTTATTTGAAGTCAGTCCTTCTTGTATAAAATTGAAAGAATATGTTGAGAACAACGTTCTAAGTTTCTCACTCCTTTAGTCAAAGGACAAAGGTAGTATTAGTGATTCCTATACCTGGTAAGGTTTATCTTGTCTCAGTAGCAATAAAACCAAGTCCCTTCAAATGAGAGTGGAGATTATAGGACGGTTGTAAATTTTCAGGATTCATTTCAAAATATTGTTATTGTACAGGCTGCCGGAACTCAGTTTCTTGAAAGACAAGCTCAGTGACGGAACTACACAGTACGAAGAGAGAGATTTTGTTATTTTATTTTGCGCTACAGAATGTATCAACTAGTCCCTTCCGGCACTGGTTGGATGGACGGCACCGCTCCACTCCCCCATCGCCATAACAACACAGACGAAGTAAGACATAGCTCCTTTCTCTCTTTCTTCACAGTGAGACAAGATACATCACACAGCCTTTAGACAATGAGTTGTACTGTAAATCCAGGCAACGCGTGACGACATTGCCTCACTCCACCGTTGAAGGGTTGACATTCTGTTCTCAGGCACTCTACTCTACTGTTATTTCTAATCCTCCACCGTCAAAGGGTTGCCTTTTGTTCTCAGAAACATTTCCATTGTGATTGATAGTATCGAAACAATGGAAAATGAAATTGTCTTCTTTTATTAAAAGGGGCTGGGACATTATGTCCTGAGCATAAATCAATATAAGATTTCGAAAGCTTTCAAACTCCATCAACCCTCTCTCAGTTTTCATTAAGTGATCCGGGAAATTCTAAGGCTGAGTAAGAAGTCACACCATAGAAGCGTTTGTCATTTCTACCTGATCAAGTGTTCCAACAGTGAATGTACTTTGCAAGATAAGTTTAGGCGAATATAATAAGTGACATTGAACGTAGTCTTTCGCAAGCGGATGTGGATCGACAGCATGGTTTAAGCAAATCGACTGTGAGTAACAGTATATAGTATACAGTGTAATCCATTCCACAAAAATGAAATATTTTCTTGTTCACAATTTCATTCATTTCAGACATTTAAGGTTAGGGGAGAGACACTTCGGATATAGTGAAAGAAATATGCAACTCCGCAGAGCTTCACTATATCCGGAGTTTACTGCATTATTATTATTATTATTATTATTATTATTATTATTATTATTATTATTATTATTTTGTATTTAAGAACACTTGCATGAAGACTACGTCCTTATTGTACATTCTGTGTACATGCATTCAAACTAATTTTATGGAAATCATATGATGTACTTAGTAGGCGTTGATATTGTAACTTTTTAAACTAAACAACAATGTAACTTTATTGTCACAACAATAAAACTCTTTACTCTCTACAATTTAACTTCACTCCCGTCAACAATGGGATCTGCTCTCCGCACAGCAACACAGCGTTCATTATTGCACTCCACAAACGACAATGACAATTTACTTGGACTATTACGAACAACAATGAACTGTTAATCTTAACTAATATTTACAAAGCACTATTTACAAATCAGAACTGTCAGTTCTCAGTTCACAGTTCTTCTAGCTCAGTCACTCAAGTTCACAGTATCTCGAACCACAGACCTTCAGAGACAGTCCACTGTACTCGAACTCAGGTCCCTCCAACTGCGGTCCACTGCACTCGAACTCAGGTCCCTCCAACTGCGGTCCACTGCACTCAAACTCAGGCCTTCTGATGCTGACACAGTTGCGGACGCACACTCGAGTCGAACTCCGGTACACAAGACTGGCTTGCTTGCTCTGGCTTACTCACTGAACTAATAATGAATCACATACTCTGTCTGAGTTCCCTCGCGCTTCTTCTTTTATAACCACAGCGACGTAGCCTGGAAAGTTCGAGTTATTTCGACGCGTGTGTCCATTCTCGAATCATCTCGCACGCTGCTGCTCTTCGGACGGACTTCTCTAGAAGATTCGGGAGGGTCCGTCCCTCCTTCACTCCGCAAGTAGCAGCTGCGCGCGCACTCTCCCCTCGTCGCGTTGACGTAATACACCCCCTCTGCCCTTCAGCATGCAGATGCTCACCGTACCAGCGTTTCGTCTGCCGCGCGCCCTGTCGGACGCGTGTTCAAACCCCGTTGCAGCTGTCACAATATGCAATATGATCATGTTCATTTTTCATATTATTAATATGTCAGTGTTTAAAATAAAAATAGACACACAACTGTAGTCCAGGCACAATAATGTGGCACTTTAAATAGATAAACCATTTCTGGACCATATTTGGGCAACATACAAATATGTACCAGTGGTAAGAGACTTCGAACTGATCATGTAATTTCAATTCTTGCATGAAATTTTATTACCCACGCATACGACTATCCAAAATCAAAATATCATTGAATTTCAATTGCTTATATGGATTTTCTGTTTTAAAAAATATATACTATGGACCATTGTTTAGGGAAATTACGGTACCGGTAGGTACTTTTAGGCTTTCACGGTAAAAAACAATAATGAGACATTATATTCTCCGTAATTATCAACAGTAATCTCACTAGATTTTTTGATTTATCTAAAGTAAATCAAAACTCGGGTGGGATTTAATTGACTATTACAAGATTACAAGAAACTATATAAAGATTAGAAAAAATAAAGTACTCTAATACAATAAAATACTGACTTACTAAAATTCTATTTTACTAATGTTATCTTCACCAAAACGTTTGAAAGGAGCAGTCATTTTCAGTTGACTATATATGATGTGGTAAACAAATGACGATCGCAAAGTATGTTTTATAGTACCGTAAAGAATTTGCATTTTGAAATGTTGGCAAACAAAGAAACAAATGTTAGGGAAGTGATAAAAACAAACAAATGCTAGGGAATTAATAAAAAAATAAACAAATGCTAGGAAAGTTATAAAATTGTAGCGATAAACAGCTATGATTGGTTGAAACACGTCCTTTCGTACTTACCGTTTTATTGGTTAAAAGTAGTATGACGTAGTAAAAGTGACGTCAATATAAAATAAGCTTAATTTGCCCATACATATAAGAATAACAAACAATACGTAATATAGTAATATGTATCTAGCCTTGTTACAATTAATAATAATTTACATTTTCAGTTAATCAAAAATAGGGTGTATACTTTTTTATGTTCAGAAAAAATATTTCTGCCTTGAAAATATTCATTCTACGTCACAAGACGTAACTGGAGCAAATCTGAAATATGATACAGTATTCCTTGCTGCATCACCAAGTGAATAATAGCTTTTTGAATATAATAGTGCATTTCGTATATGGCACATCACATTAAACCCATAATTCGTTCCAAGAACACTTTTCATTTTTTGCTTTAATGACTATTAGGACTTCTGTGGATTGATATGTATATTTAAACAATAATATTCTCCCAGATCTCGCGGCGTCAGTAGTTTCCATATTTCTGCACTGCAGGCAATTATTTGAATGGATATTGAAATATACCAACATCATACATAAGTCGAGAAAGCAAAAAATTACGTCTATTTTAAGTCAAATTTTGAAGTAGCATACGGGATGTCTACACTTAATGCCCTGTTTTTATCTTTCTTCCAATACCAAAGAAATAAAGATAAGGACATTTTATTCACAAACATAATTCATATAAGGGATTAAGTTTGTAACAAAAAATCACGAACACCTTTGGTGGCACGATGGATGTCTACTGCCCGTGTCTCACGTCCTGAACCGAGAGTTCCCTTGTGCTTATAACCACGCCTCTTAGGT
The DNA here is from genome assembly GCF_040183065.1 of Periplaneta americana. Classification (NCBI taxonomy): domain Eukaryota; kingdom Metazoa; phylum Arthropoda; class Insecta; order Blattodea; family Blattidae; genus Periplaneta; species Periplaneta americana. Next base: position 54,208,087 of record NC_091123.1, read on the forward strand.
CTGCTCGGACCGGCACGGCAAATGCAGCGTGCGGCATGGCAGCATATTACATGTTATGAAAACATTATCCTATACCAGTGCAGGGGTTTTTGCTCTTTATAATACTGGATACTCTAATCGTGGTTACCACTAACGCTATTATCTCTGATGGCGATTTATTAAAATGTATGTACACACTAGGCCACTCTTCGTTCAGTTTGGACAATTGCTGAATTGCCATAGAGCAGCATTTCTCAAAGTATGTTCCGGGGTTCCGTGATCCCCATATGATTTTAAATTTTATTCCATACGTTTTTTTACTTGGTTATTTAACAACATTGTATCAACTACTACTTATTTTGCATCGATGGGATTGATGATAGCGAAATGGTATTTGGCGAGTTGAGGTCAGGGATTCGCCAAACATTACATGACATTCGCCTTACGGTTGGGGAAAACCTCGGGAAGAAATCCAACTAGCTAATCAGCCAAGCAGGAATCGAACCCGTGCCCGAGCGCAACTCTGAATCGATAGGCAAGCGCCTTAGCCAACTGGGCTGCTCCGGTGGCTATTTTATACTTATAGGTTACCACAAAAATATATAAATAGGCTATTACGAAAATATGAATCAATAATAACATGAAACCACCTATAATAATAATAATAATAATAATAATAATAATAATAATAATAATAATAATAATAACGATGATGATGATAATAATAATAATAATAATAATAATAATAATAATAATAATCTAAAACGGAAAATACCCATAATACTTATCACTTTCATCACTGGATTCTCTGCGTATGTGTTCACTAAAACAAAATACCGAAAAGACAAAACTCAGAAGTACAGTAAAAATGACACTACAACTTTCCGCCATAAAACCAGATTGCAGGCTTAAAAAGCAAATACATTCGTCCCACTGAACAATTATTGAGATACTAGCTTTCATTTGTCTGTTAACTATTAAATACTAATAAAATATTACAAGGATTCCGCAGTTACGCTTTAGATTAAAAGGGATTTCGCGGTGGAAAAAGTTTGAGGAGCACTGCCATAGAGGGAAAGAGTTTACGGATGTGTACACGTGATAACCGTAATCGCGATTAGGTCGATAATCTCAAGTAGAGACTGTAGTCTATCACTGATATTAGTGTGCAGTTACAGGAATCGATGAGAAGGACATAATTAGCTTTGTGAGGGACATCCTATACATTCCCTTGTCCATGGCTGATCTTGCTCCATAGCTGACGAAAGAAATCCTGAAAAGGCCGATGTGTTGGACGTAGGGTAGTAGGCACATGCGGTACCCAGGACCTCCCACTCTCCCCCTCTGCCTCTCGCCCCGCAAAGAAACAGCTCAGGAAGTGAGGCACGGGCAGTAGTCTGCATTCGATTTCCATCCAGGTCTTCTCCAACATGCTCCGGGCAAGGAGGTCTCGCAGATCCCGCAATTCAGTGGTGTACACACATAGCACCAAAGAATAAAGGAATCCAGCGGCCTGATGTCAGGAGAACGTGGAGTCTAATTCAGGGGTCCATCTCGTCCTATCCAACGCCCTGGAATTATGCGGGGGTGGAGCACCATCTTGTTAAAACTACAACCTGGATAAAGGCTTATAGCTGCATCATGTCCAGGTAGGTCGTTCTTGTGACAGTCTTCTTTGATCATGTTTCTTCGTGTCCGGATTATGGAAGTCATTGGTACCATCCCTAGATATCCTTCGTGTTAACGCAGGAGGCTAACGTGACAGTGTGTGTGTGTGTGTGTTTTTTTTACAAGCTTAATACCTCATACGACATATATATTTGTGAATAAAATTTCTTTATCCTCATTTCATAATTCCCTTGATTATTGTATCCCCCACGCAAAAAAAAGCATTCTATATAAATATTTAATAGCACAGCGTCTCTGAAATAATATTCATATGTATCTCCATTTGCTGATAGGCTTGTATGATTACCATTAAATTTTGAAGTTTTGCATTCTAGATCGTGTGATTGGAAGATTTAAATTCTGCCACGTTAAAAACCGCTCACTGAACTGCACAACTCCGCTGCAACCGTTAGTACGTAATAAAACTGCTTCTCCACTGTGCATAGACTATTGCTGTAATGTTGTTATAAAATTCACAAATCTACAGTTACGGATACACTATAAGTTGTTTACGTGAACAGAGTATAGTATACACAGCCGAGAACTAGTGAGATGACCTCTATGCGTGTCTGCACATAACCTGAAATCTATGATTTAGTACGAACTTCCTACCTCTAGTAATCACATCGGCGCTATGGAGGTCAGTGGCAATCTAATGAAGGATAACTTTATACCCATTAAAGGTCGAGTCACACATTATACATAACGTCAACGTCACGGTCCGGCACCGTCAACATCACGGTCCGGCTCAGTCATCGGAACGTTCAAAGGTACCACATTCACAATTAACGACAAGTGACCGTCAGTTTGCCGGCGCCATCAAGGGTAGAGAAGTGTGCTCTCAAACAATACCGATATTTAACAGACAAAAACTTGCGATGATTGGTATTTGCCTGGATGAAGAAAAGACCCCCCAAAAAAACGAAAGAGAACATAGATGAAGATGATGCCAAATTTTATCTTAGAAGCTGTAAACTGTTTAATGTGGCACCTATGTCAGTTTTTAATCAATGTATAAGTAATTGTGCAATAATATTAAACATTGCATTTAGCAGCTTATTATCAGCTCATTTAATATGATATGATAAATTATTTTATGCTCGACCATGCCGAAATGTAGTAATTATACACCTGGTAGCAGTCCTTTAATGCATGTCATTAACCCATTTCCTACCATTGTCCCTTTTTTGGGATATTTATATTTTATTTTTTCTACACAAGATGAACAACAATGGTCATACTTTTTGTGTTTATATTGGTAGTACTGGATATTGTTAAAGAGAGGGAAACAGTTTTTGCATTGTTGATTGCCCTTATGTATTGTAGGAATAATTGATTATCAGATATTTCTCTTAATTTTTGTTGATTTTATTTGGAGTGAGAAATTGGCATTTGCAAATACGTTATAGTAATTCCAACTGTGTCAGAATCATTAGTTACAATTGTACGAAGTACTACAATACAACAATTCGCTCATTTTAATTAATAGGTAATTATTATACATGTTTTTCTATAACGTCCCATTTTTGGGACATTGGCGTAATGCACTTGCAGTTTCAGGTTTCATTATTTATTTTATTACACGAATGATTTAGCGGTATTTTACCATTATTTTAATTTTCTGAGACCCATTAACGACACATAAAGGCGTCAAATTTACTATAGACTAGTATACTTGTATGGTAGGCCTACATTATATACCCTAACGGACATTACATTTCTTATTTCAGATAAAGAAACAACATTATGTCACGTTATTACACTAAGGATCTAACAGTCAAACAAATACAGAGTGTTATGGAAGACCTGGAACGAGAGGAATAGGCTGTGGATGATATTGAGATTGTAAATTGTACCCCCAGACCCAGATCAAGTTACAGACGAGGAAGATGTGCGCGAGAATGACCTCACTGAAAGTGAAGTGCAAGATGTAGCTGGAATAATAGAAGTATTTGTAAGAACTGAAGAAGTATCAGTAAATGGTGGAACAGACGAAACTCTTCCATTGGCTTAAGATTTCCTCATAATAAAAAGAGAAAAACATGTGCTGGTACTGAAAAACCAACATCATCAAAAAAACAAATTGAGACTGCAAGTGACAACGGGACCAAAATGGATGAAATGTGAAGCAACATACAGTGCAGATAGTACTTACTGTGAAATTGATGGCAGTTTAGATTATCTACATGGGAAAAGCGTAGTAGATATTTTTGAAGATTGTTTTTCTGACAAAGTGTTGGGGATGGTTATAAATCAGAGTGAAATTTATGCTAATCAGAAGAATCATCCTGGTTTTTCTATAAGTAAAGAGGAACTAAGTCCCGCGCCGTGGCTTCGTGGTCTAAGGCATCCTGCCTAGGACTCGCGTTACGGAATGCGCGCTGGTTTGAGTCCTCATGGGGGAAGAAATTTTCTCATGAAATTTCGGCCAGTGTATGGGACCGGTGTCCACTCAGCATCGTGATGCTCTTGGGGAGCTACGATAGGTAGCCAAATTCTGTTACGCAAACCAGCTATAATGGCTGGGTGGCTCATTGTGCTAACCACACGATACCTCCATTCTGGTTGGATGATCGTCCACCTCTGCTTTGGCATGTGGCCATGATGTCAGCAACCAGCTGGTAGGTCTTGGCTCTTTATGGGTTGTAGCGTCACGGATTATTATTATTATTATTATTATTATTATTATTATTATTATTATTATTATCATTATCATTATCATTATCATTATCATTATTATTAATATAAAGAGCAACTAAAGGCATTTATAGGTGTTTGTTGCTTTCCGACTACCATAAACTACATCAGGCAGACATGTACTGGGAACAAGCTCCAGATGTAGAAATTGCATTAGTTTATAAATCGATGCCAAAAAATCGTTTCAGAGAAATCAAGGAGTTCCTCCATCTGAATAATAATTGAAAAATTGATAAATCTGATAAAATGTATAAATTGAGGCTATTTTTATACTAATCGAGAAGAATTTTTAAAATTTGAAATTTTTTATGGTGAACTTTCTTTAGATGAAATGATAGTTCGCTACTATGGTAGACACCCGTCAAAAATGTTCATGAGGGGCAAGTCAATCAAATTTGGATACAAGATATGGTGCTTATGTACTTCGAATGGTTACCTGTATAATTTTTTACCATATTGTGGAAGAACAAACAATCAAAAAGGACCTTTAGCCTGGGAGTATTTTCTGAGCTCACTAGTGTAATTCCAGAGCACAAGATACAACAGGTCAAGTTGTTTTTTTTAATAATTTTTTCACTAGTGTAAATGCACTTACAGAACTAAAAGCCAGGGACATCAAAGCGACAGGGACAATGAGGGACAATCGCACTAGCAAGTGACCAGTCATGTCTACTAAAGACATAAAGAAGAAGGAACAGATAGGATTTTGCGACTTCAGATTCGATGCAACAAATGAGATACTGATTCTAAAGTGGAAAGATAACAAAGTCGTCACTGTGGATACTAACTTCAGTGCAATAGAACCGTTCACTAATTTTCGTAGATATTCTCAGAAAGAAAAGAAAGAAATACATATACCCATCCCAAAAGTTATAAAAGAATATAATCTGCATATGGGTGGAGTGGACTTGCTTCATAAACAAATATCATTGAATCGCATTCGGGTCCACTCTAAAAAATGGTGGTGGCCTCTTTCTATTCAGATGATTGGTATAATGGTTGTAAATGCTTGGCGACCCTACCAAATTGCCAACAAAGAAGAAAATGTTTCACTTTTGGATGTTCGAAGAAAGTTAATTCTAGGATATCTCAACGAAAGACTGAGTCCACACCAAAGTGTATAGGTCTTCAAGGTAGTAAATTTTTTGGTGGAAGGGTGAGCACGGATGTAAGGTTCGACCCAGGAAATCACCCCATTCAAGCAATAATCACGCAAAGTTAAAATTACAATAATGTATATGTATATGTTAATTCTGCTAATGCAATGTGCCATTGTCCCATTTATGGGACGGTCATTTGTAAGAACTCTATGTGCAGAAAATTAATAAAATTTGCTTTTCAGGTGTAATATCATCCCACTGAATAGGATTATGGTAATTATTAATTTAAAAATTATTTGGAATAATTTTGGCGGGTAATGGGTTAAAGTACGTCTACTCATTAAAGTACAGGTGTTTTCAGCCAATGACAACTCAGCTTACAGGTGTTCAGCCAATGACAAGTCAGCTTTGTACCGTTATAAAACCGCAAGTATCGATTATTCTCGGATATGCAATCGAAAGAGAAGTAGCGAAAAGTCACGGTGGCTGGAAATCCAATACTGTCGCAGAAGGTTATGTTCTGTTACTATAATAATTAGCGTTAATTGTAAATAATATTCAAATTAATTCAATTTGTCATCTCGTTTTTCAATGTCGAATTCAATAATCAAGGTTATACCAAGTTTAACGGGATTACATCAAGGTCGATGACATTACTGTTCCTCGGAAAAAATCAATACTTTCGCGTCTGCGCACATCTCACAATTCACGACCTAGAACAAGGTCACTTCCGATTTTGTCAGATACAAATAAAATGTATACATCTGAATAATTTCAAGTTAGAAATATGGTCCAGCATAAAAAGTCGTATGAAACTCGCCTATAATGGTAATTAAGAAGCTCGTATGAAAATTATGAAATTCGCTTGCGCTCGTTTCATAAACATCCATACTCGCTTCTTAATTACTATATTATTTGCTCGTTGCATAATGTACTATTATTTGTCACCCAACTTTACAATATTCATAGTTTTGGTGGACCATCACATTTTTGCTTTTCGATCCACCATCTCTTAATACATATCACCCTTTTCTATTAATATATTCATTTGCCAAATATTTTCTGATTACATCCTATTTTTGTTTTGGTTCGAATCCTATTGATCTCATTACCCAGTTGGATTTTCCTGGAGCCTCTCCCTGTAAACTGAATTTCAGATAATATAGTGAAGAATTATTCTCGCATTCAAGTCACCAAATACTTTCTTGCTACCAGCAACTTACCAGCCCTCAGGAACCGGCGAATGTAATGTTGTTAAAAATCGATAAAATATAAACATAATAGCCTATATAAATATAATGAAGAAATAATTATGTTTCAGGAAACATTCATATACCATACCAAATACTAATGATTAAATCTATACTAATAATAAATCTGTAGCCGAAATTTTTCTGCTAATTTTCGATTTTCCAAAAATAATTGGTCCTAACATATATAATTAACCACCCTGAAACCGAAAATCGCTTTTTTGAAATGTTTGTTTGTATGTCTGTCTGACTATGTTTGTTGCCTTTTCACGCGATAATGGATGAACGGATTTCGATGAAAATTGGAATTCATTCATTCATTTATTTTATTCCATAGATCTTACATGAGCAATGAAGCTTTAAGATGTGGAACATGTCAACATTTTACAATGTTACAATTACAATTACAATTTTTACAAATTTTATAGTTTTACAATTTAGTAATTTTCTACAATTTTTACAATTTTGTACAATTATTTTACATTTTGGCGAGATGTAGTGAGATGAGATGAGGTCCGAGGATTCGCCAAAATATTACCCGGCATTTGCCTTTACGGTGGGGGAAACCTCGGAAAAACCCAACCAGGTAATCAAATCAAAGGGGTTGATGCCAAGGACTCGCCATAGACCATCCGGCTTCAGTCCCACGGCTGGGGAAAACCTCCGAAGAAACCAAAGTCCAAAGGGGGATCCAACCCAAGCCCGAACGCAGCTCCGGATCAGAAGCCCAGCGAGTCTGCCGACTGAGCTACATCGATGGCTCTACTAAAAGTATACAATACATAGCCAATCAGATTATTAAATTTACAAACGCAAACGATCATTCATAAGTTGAGCTATATATATATGATATAAATTATGTTCCTTGTAACTTAGATTTTAGGCTATATGGCATTCAAAATACATTATTTAAAAGGGGGGTTATAAGGGGGCCTGAATTAAATAAATCGAAATATCTCGCTCATTATTGATTTTTGTGAAAAATGTTACATAACAAAAGTTTCTTTAAAAATAATTTGCGATAAGTTTTATTCCATGAAAAAGTTTGATAGGACTGATATTTAATGAGTTAAATGAGTTTTAAAATTAAAATAACTGCCATCTAAGGCCGTATAATGAAATAAAAAACAAATGACTTCGTCTATAAGGAGCCTTGGACAGTAACAATCGAAAGCTATGAAAGATAGCCTACAGAGAATGTTTCTGTGTTTGTATGAAGTAATATCGGAAGCTAAATTACCCGATTTGTATAATTAATTATTATTTCACCAATGAAAAGTGTAGTTTCTCTAGATGGATATAAGGCTATAATGTTATTACAGTAACTTCTGATATAATATAATGTAATATAATATAATATAATATAATTTATAATATAATATAATATAATATAAGTAACGCAATATTATATAATATAATTTAAGTTATTTGAAGGGTTCAGAACCATAGTGGGCCAACGGCATTTACTGAATACGTAGAAAACAAGGGTTAAAATTAAGTTATTACCATAAGTCAATGGAAACCTATAACAAGTAAAATAAAGTATACACATTAAATCTAAATGATGTCAATGTTCATTAAACTATGGTTGCAATAATAAATAAATAAATAAATAAATAAATAATGTAATAAAAATTAGAAACATGTTAAAGGAATTGTCATTGCACCAATGAGTGGTCTCTGGACCAAAATGATCGCATTTTAATTATTTGGATGCAATTTAAATTAAGTAACATATTAAACGATTTATCCTTCTATCAAACACGAATGTTCCCTGGATCAAATGTCCTATTTTAATTATGTAATTACTTTATATTTATTTATAACGGGTACAGCGGAGCGCACGGGTACGGCTAGTAAATAAATAAACATAAAAGGAAGTAAATAAATAATCAAATATTTAACTAAATAATAAATTAAGATTATTAATTTCGGGGTCATTCTTTTTCTTTCATTTCTGTTATTGCTTTAAATGTTATGTTTTATTTAACGACACTCGCAACTGCCGAGGTTATATCAGCATCGCCGGTGTGCCGGATTTCTGTCCCGCAGGTTTTCTTTTACATGCCAGTAAATCTACTGACATGAGCCTGTTGCATTTAAGCACCTAACCTGGGATCGAACCCGCAACCTCGGGCATATAAGGCCAGCGCTATACCAACTGTGCGAACCAGGTCGACGTTATTGCTTTATCTTTACTAGGAAATTAAGATTTGAAAAACAAATAGAACGATTTTACATTTTGATTATACAAATTTTTAACACTATATCACTTTGGAAAACGTATTGTATATCTTCCACGTGTTAAATTTTATGTTACTTTGTTAACATGTTTCGGCCTGCTATTAGCCATCATCAGAACTGGTTGTTGGTCTTGGCGCCTTTTGTTTTGTTTGCTCTGGGGGTGTGTTTGTGTAGTGTAATTTAGAGTCAAAGAGTGTGTTCTGAAATAGAGTTGTGTGTTGAGAATTTGGATGTGTTTTTGTGTGTTTGTATATTTAGTATTGTTCTAGTGTGTTTAGTTTCTGGCTTTTTGGTTGGAAGTATAGAATTTCCATGTCTGTGTTGATGTCTCTGTATGTGTGGTTAACATTTGTGATATGTTCTGCATATGTGGAAGTGTTTTGTAATGTTGTTATCACAATAACATACGAAAACAAAAACACGCACAAGATTGCAACCTCATTCAAGAAATTAAATTACAACGTCGCATACAGAAAAATAATATTCTACAAAAACATCTCAACACACAAACAACACAGACAAATAAATACAACCACACAGGCGTATACAAACTCAAATGTAACACCTGCAACAACTTCTACATAGGACAGACAGGCAGATCATTTCAAATACGTTACAAAGAACACATCACAGCCATAACAAAATTAAAAAACACATATACAGGGTGTTTCAAAAATACGGGGCATAATTTCAGGTATGTATTCCCCACATGTAGACAATCAAAATAGTTCATTACAACATGTGTCCGGAAATGCTTCATTTCCGAGTTATGGCCTTCACAACATTGAAATTCACCGGAACGCTTTTCTTTCCGCAGGTCGTTGTCATTACAGAAGATGTCCAAAATGTCCACCTCCTGCTTGAATACAGACCTCACATCGATGTCTCATTGATCTGCGAACACGATCCCAAACTCCAGGAGTATTGCGTATGTCCTCAGAACATGCCACAATTCGATTCCGAAGGGATTCCAAATCAGGTACCGGAGACGAATAAACCAATGATTTTAAATGGCTCCACAAGTAGAAATCGAGAGGGTTCAGATCAGGTGAGCTTGGAGGCCAAGCAATTGGGCCACCTCTACCTATCCATCGATCAGGAAACCTTCGATCCAAGTACCGGCGAGCCGTACGACTCAAGTGTGCAGGAGCGCCATCATGCAAGAAGTGAATGTGTTGACGATTGATCAGTGGAGTGTCTTCTAAAACGTGAGGTATGGTGTTTCCCAGGACATTTGTGTACGCCTGCCCCGTAAGTCTGTTTACAAGTACATGGGGTCCAACTAATCGATCATCAATGATACCGACCCACATGTTGAGGGAGAACCGCACCTGGTTTGGATGAGATGGATCAGTTGCACGTGGGTTTTCATACGCCCATACATGCTGATTGTGGAAATTTGTTATGCCATCTCGTGTGAACTGTGCTTCATCTGTAAATAATACTAAGGCAGGAAAGTTCAGATTTACACCACACTGCTGCAAGAACCACTGACAGAACCTAACTCGTGCAGGGTAATATGCTGGTGACAGGGCCTGTACACGTTGCAAATGATAAGGATACAATTGACACTCTTTCAACAGTCTCCAGATAGTCGTATGAGGAACATTGACTTGCAACGCTACCCTTCGTGTGCTGATAGAAGGAGTCATGTTCACAGCCTCCAGAATCTCCTCCTGTACTTCTGGAGTTGTAGATCTTGGTCGTCCCCTTCCCAAACCAGGAGAGTTAAATTTTCCATACTCGCACAGACGGTAATGGAGACGTACAAATGTCTTCCGATCTGGACATTGTCGCTGTGGGTACCTCTCCTGGTAGAAACGACGAGCCAGCGCAGCATTGCCGTCCGCCTTACCGTACATGAAGTGTATCTCTGCCAGCTCTTGATTCGCACAGTCTAACGCCTACACAACACTGAATGTAACCTTCGCCTCGGAATGAACTGTCAGAGTGCCCTCTTAATGTCTCCTTTGACGGCAACGACCTGCGGAAAGAAAAAAGTTCCGGTGAATTTCAATGTTGTGAAGGCCTAACTCGGAAATAAAGCATTTCCGGACACATGTTGTAATGAACTGTTTTGATTGTCTACATGTGGCAAATACATACCTGAAATTATGCCCCGTATTTTTAAACACTCTGTATAGAGGCATCAACACAGATATGGAAATTATACACATCCAAACTAAACACACTAGAACGATACGAAATAAACTAACACACAAAAACACATCCAAATGAAATTCTCAATACACAACTCAATTTCAGAACACACACACTCTTTGACTCCACATTACACTACATAAACATACCCCCACAGTAAAGAAAACAAAAGGCGCCAAGACCAGCAGCAACCAGTTCTGATGATGGCCAATAGCAGACCGAAATATGTTAACAAGGTAACATAAAATTTAACACGTGAAAGATATAATTATAATACGTTTTCCACAACGATTTTGAATAAAATAAATGAAGGGTACACGGGAATAACGAACAATGTCCATTCAGAATAATTTTGAGATAAATGAAATTTAAAGTTTGAGGACTTGAAACGTATAGTTTATTGTTAACTTATTGTTATTTTTTATCACACAAAAATGTACCATTATAAAGGAAATATGTGACTAAATATTGTTTTGGTTTTATGAATTACAACAATGCAAAACTGCAAAAAGTCTACTTTGCTACATTTTATAAACGGGAAGAACGAACAATGTCACAATTTAATTGAATATTTGTTGGGAATAGAATCAGGCATAATATTTTCAAACAATATAGCACATGTTTACTTTCGTGTAGGGTATTCTTTTTAAAGGTTATAAGTATTGTTGACCCATTATAAATATTTTTATCTTTGAGTGTTCATTGTTCCAAACAATTATTGAAAAACAAATCTACACACTAATCTAATTGCACTGAATTTTCCATTGTGAATGAATATATTGAACTATAAAATCGTTTCATTCACTGTTATTGACTTCTTGTGACTCGTCATTGGTGGGAGGAAGACTGAAATATTCTCTAGCAGTTGGAGAACAAACATTTTTCAAAATTTGTAATTCCTTGTACTTTGCCTTATAGCTGTTTACAGTTTACAATGATGAATGGTTTGGTTTCCTCCTAGAATTCGCAATCTCTTGCCTCCAGTCATCGGGTACTTCACACCTTACTCTCTGATTGACATGTCCCATGTTTTTGTCACATACCAGGTACGAGTGGCCTCGAGTAGGAAATGTGATCCACTGAGCATCAAACCTCTTCTTAGTATGTACTAAATAATGACAAAATCTAAATACCGTAAAGTTCCTATTTTGTCCGGAACAAGAATCGTAGAAGATATGGAGTTCACCAACGCAGCTTGGTACAATATTCATACAGTGGTGCCATAACTTAGAGCAAACTTCATCAGAGCCTTTGCTTTAAATATTTTGGTCATACATGTAGAAAACAAATCTTCCTGTTGACAGCGTATGTATGTTACAAGAATAAAAGGGCAGCTGTCGACGATAATACCCCTCAATAGTTGAAAAGTTTGGAACTGGTATTTCTTTTGGAAATCCATGCAGATAGCCTCTTTATACTCTGACTTCCTGAATTTAGACGTGCAGCCCATTTTACTTCATAAAACTTCTGTCCTTTTCTCTTGTGCAATTCATTCTTCCAAATCAAATTTTTTTTCTCCTTCTCAAAATTATCTAATTTACTTGCATCTTTTTCATTGGAAATTTCTGATTTAATGTGTGAAATGTCAGCTAATGTTATATTTAGTGACAAAAATTACTCTGTGTTGCTCGTAAGACAGGGTTCGCAGGAAATTTTTCTAAGTGTAACTTAAGCAGCTTAGAAATATTCAAGTCCTCTGGAAGATACAACCTTCGGCTATCGTGAAGAGATTAGTGGACTTTCTGACCTCTAAGTGATTGAATATGCTGACAAATTTTAGATAAAATCTCTCCTTTCATTTGGTGAGGCCTGTTTCCATGTTTAACTCTTGTTTCTGTATGGGCTTTTCCAGTGGTAGCCAATGACGTTTTCAAAGTCACTAAACGTCTGCCTTTTATTCCATGTAGAGCAATAAATGTTTTATAGCAAACGGGAACATCAGTATTTTGCCCATCTTTGTTTATACGCATTTTATATCTGTAAGAAAAATTATGAAAATCAGCTTTGGTTTGTGTTTTTCTGGATCTTCTTCTTTGCACAGGAAGTACCGAAATTAGTCCTGAAAGGTGAGCATTTTGAGTGTCATATGATGCTAATTCATTGAAATGTTTAATAAGATCGCTTCTTTCACTTAGGCTTATTTTATGAAAACACGAAAAATGAGAACATTTACAGTCTTCTCCCATAATATGACTCATAGCACGAATTTTTTTATGCATCTGTAACACGTCCTGTAACTTTTCTCTTCCTTGAATTTACAGAACATGGAATGGGTCCGGATAATTCATTTTCTCTAATGTCAGACATTATAAAAATAAATTGCACTAATCACAAACACTACAATATTACCATAAAAGTATAATAAAGGAAATAATCAGTACCCTACCGCAGACATCTGAACACTAGAATAGTACAGCTGTTTGTATTATGCTCACAAGTAATTCTAATGAAAATTAATATGATTTATTGTTACATGGAATAACAGCTAAACACCATACAGTCATTTAATAATATTATTATTGTATAATACAGATCGTATTGGCATATGTAAAAATGAACTAACCAGCAATGTGCTATGACTCTAAGATCAAGTTTGTAACAGCTGTCTGCATTAGTTTCTGTGTTTAAAATGGACATTGTTCGTTCTTTCTTGGGATGGATGTGACATTGTTCATTCTTCCAAAGTATACAGAAACTTTAACGCAGAATACTGAGGACAATTTTCATTCTTACATAAAACCAATGCAGCCACATGAAAGTACTCTCCTACTATCAGATGGCACTCTTAACTCAATTTCGATTTTTGATGGACCTTGTTCGTTATTCCCGTGTACCCTTCAAATAACATTGTCAAATTATAAGTATGTTCCAAGATTACAAATCCCTTTTGAATTAGCTGCGAGATAATAATATAGCTTATATCTGAAATTATTATAATGAAGAGGCATTATAAGACTACAAAACACGTTTGAGAATCACCAAGAGACGATTCTAAACTAATAGACAATGAATGTCGAAAAATAAACCTAACAACAATTACATATTCATGATTGTAACCTACCTACTTGCTCATGTAACGCTTTTGAGTATATCCTCACAAGTTAAATATTTAGGCATTATTACTGACCAACATTTAAAATGGGACAAGCATATCTCCTTCCTGTGTAACAGATTGCGTAAAACAATCCACAAATTGTCCATTCTACGCTCTTATTTACCTGTTTATCTTCTGCGTACTGTGTACTTAGCTCTGTTTCAGTCAATAATTCAGTATGGTTTACTAGGTTGGGGAGGAATGGCAAAATCGACATTCCATCCTTTAAATTTTCTCCAAAAAAGAATTATCAAAATTTATCTATTTAAACCTTTTGATTACCCAAGAAAATTAATTTTTCAGGAATTTGGTGTATCAAATCTAGAACAAATTTATAAACAAACATTGCTGATTTACTTCCATAAAAATCACAATAAATTTAAATTTGATCCTCACGAATACCATACGAGACAAAACTACAGTTTCTTTCTAAATAGTCCCAATCGCCACACAACTGCTGGATTAAACACAGCAGAAATTGTGGATCCAAATTAGAGCTTACCCTGAGCTAAGTACACTTAACACACATAGATTTAAGAAACAAATCAGAGTAATTATTTAATTGTTCAAGCTAAGTCAGTTAAAAATTGATACTCTAATATTCATGTATTTTTGCATTTTCCATTTGTATACAGACTCTTTTATTACATGCTGTATGTATTTTACCATTTATTAATGTTATTGTGCTCAATGAACTCTCGTAATTTTGTGATATATTTTGTATAACTGATCTGAACTGCGCCCGAGCACGAGCTTCTGCTCTTTCGGGCTGCAATGCCTAATGTAGCTCAAGTGTAAAGTATTAAATAAATTAATTCAAATAAATAAATAAATAAATTCATATTGCAAAGAAATCAACGTAGATATTTTGAAATGTCGTAAATACGGAGCGCTCTGACTAGCGTGAACTATTATTATTATTATTATTATTATTATTATTATTATTATTATTATCATTATCATCATCATCATCATCATCGTATAGCATAATAAACACAACAAAACGAGGAAATCGAATGAACTGAATACATGCATAAGTCCTGCCATATTATTATCTCAATTACTTAACTAATTCAAGCATCTTGGACAGTTGTAAGTCTACTTGAGGACAGTCGTCATTACTCAATTGAAGTATGACACTTAGATCGCGCTATGAGGTACTATTTCTTCGCTAAAATATGTGTTTAGTAGAAATCGTACCTCATATATAATTATATGTTCATATATAAGTTGATATCCTAAGGAACTTCTCAGTATCCAAGTGTTCGGAAAGACGTCTGCAGGTCTTACAGTAAAAGTATGTAGCCTATGTATAACTAACATTATTTAAGATGTAGCTGCAGCACAGCAGCAGTAGCGATAGTAGTAGTGTTAGAGAAGGTAGTAATAACAGCTGGTGGTATTGGTAGTGGTAATGGCAGTAGCAGTAGGTGGTAAAGATAGCAGTAGCAGTAGTAGTGGTAACTTATTGGTAGCAGTACTAAGGTAGAGGTAGTGGTAGTGCTAATAGTAGTAGGTGATAATAGTAGTAGTAGTGGTGGTACAATAGTACTAGAAGTGGTAATGGTGTTGGTGGTGATGCTGGTAGTAGTAGTAGTAGTAGTAGTAGTAGTAGTAGTAGTAGTAGTAGTTAATAATGATAGTGGTGGTGGTGATAGAGTAGTACTGGAAGTGGTAATGCAGTTGGTGGTGGTTGTAGTTGTGGTAGTAGTAGGTAATAATGGTAGTGGTGGTGGTGGTAGTAGTAGTAGTAGTAGTAGCAGTAGTAGTAGTAGTAGTAGTAGTAGTAGTAGTTAATAATGGTAGTGGTGGTGGTGATACAGTAGTACTAGAAGTTGTGATACTGTTGGTGGTGGTGTTAGTAGTAGTTAATAATGATAGTGGTGATAGAGTAGTACTGGAAGTGGTAATGCAGTTGGTGGTGGTTGTAGTTGTGGTAGTAGTAGAAAATAATGGTAGTGGTGGTGGTGGTAAAGTAGTACTAGAAGTTGTGATACTGTTGGTGGTGGTGGTGGTAGTAGTAGTAGTAGTAGTAGTAGTAGTAGTAGTAAATAATGGTACTGTTGGTGGTGATAGAGTAGTACTGCAAGTGATAATGCAGTTGGTGGTGGTTGTAGTTGTGGTAGTAGTAGGTAATAATGGTAGTGGTGGTGGTGGTGGTGGTGGTAAAGTATTACTAGAAGTTGTGAAACTGTTGGTGGTGGTGGTGGTGGTAGTAGTAGTAGTAGTAGTAGTAGTAGTAGTAGTAGTAGTAGTAGTAGTAGTAGTTAATAATGGTAGTGATAGTGGTGATAGAGTAGTACTGGAAGTGGTAATGCAGTTGGTGGTGGTTGTAGAGTTGTGGTAGTAGTACATAATAATGTTAGTGGTGGTGACGGTAAAGTAGTACTAGAAGTTGTGATACTGTTGGTGGTGGTGGTGGTGGTGGTGGTGGTGGTGGTGGTAGTAGTAGTAGTAGTAGTAGTAGTAGTAAATAATGGTAGCGGTGGTGGTGATAGAGTAGTACTGGAAGTGGTAATGCAATTGGTGGTGGTTGTAGTTGTGGTAGTACTACATAATAATGGTAGTGGTGGTGGTGGTGGTGATAAAGTGGTACTAGAAGTTGTGATACTGTTGGTGGTGGTGGTAATAATAGTAGTAGTAGTAGTAGTAGTAGTAGTAGTAGTAATAGTAGTAGTAGTAGTAGTAATAGTAGTAGTAGTTAATAATAGTAGTGGTGGTTGTGATAGAGTAGTACTGGAAGTGGTAATGCAGTTGGTGTTGGTTGTAATTGTGGTAGTAGTAGGTAATAATGCTACCGGTGGTGGCGGTAAAGTATTACTAGAAGTTGTGATACTGTTGGTGGTGGTAGTAGTAGTAGTAGTAGTAGTAGTAGTAGTAGTAGTAGTAGTAGTAGTAGTAGTAGTAGTAGTAGTAGTAGGTAATAATGGTGGTGGTGGTGATAAAGTAGTAGTGGAAGTGGTAATGCTGTTGGTGGTGGTGGTGGTGGTAGAGTAGTACTAGAAGCGGTAATACTTTTGGTGGTAGTGGTAGTAGTAATATTAGTAGTAGTAGCAGGAGTAGCAGGTAATAATGGTTGTGGTGGTGATAGAGTAGTACTAGAGGTGGTAATGGTGATGGTGGAGTTGGTAGTAATTAACAGTGGTAGTAGATTTAACGAAACTACACTACAGAGGTTATTCTCCAACACAATGAAACCAAAGTTCTGTAGCATTGTCATCGTAGTAATACACACTATACGCAGCACAATAGTTTTATTTTTTATTGTCCACGTGGTTTAATGAACTAGCTTCCTTTCCATACATACCGAGCATTAGATGGCTTCCATGTTTGAGGAAGCCTAAGTTCTATTTGCTGATTAGTATCCTTCAGCTGTTTCCTACAGTCATTACGTCTTGCAGTTTTCTCTTTTCCCACCAGACAGTTCCTCAAAGTAAGTATCAGTAGATGAGGAATTAGGCAAAAATAAATGTTTTTGCGCAGGTATTGTGTCCTTAGGGGAATGGTAATGTGTCTGTTTCTGATCACTAGACCTCGGATTTTAGGTAAAAACCTATTTTGTTCCTCATGATATATACAAAAGAAAACTTGTATATATACGAATTATGAAAATATATGTTTGAAAATGGTGGTCCTATACAACCTAAAAATACCTCATTTCACGTTAGAAACTATTTTTACCTAATTTTACATTTTCCAATTTCTACAGTTGGTAATATGGAAACGGTGTGTAATTCTGTATGCCAGTCGTGCCTTGACAACAATCGCAGCTAGTAATCTATACTGATGCAGCCACGTACATAATTGCTGCCGTTAAATTACTTGAAGTATTTTACCCTGCCTTGCTCCATATTACTTGTCTTGCCCATGCCATGAATCGCGTAGATGAGACGATACGACTTGAATATCCACAAGTGAATAAGCTGGTTTTCACAATTGAAAAGGTTTTTATTAAAGCACCTACGAGGATTCAATTATTTCGAGAGCAACTTCCCAATGTGCCACTTCCACCAGAACCTATTCTTACCCGATGGGGAACATGGTTACAGGCCGTGGAATATTACAGCAATCATTTGGAAGACATTAAGAACTTTGTTTTGAAACTGGGGGGAGGATGCAGTGAGTATTACTTCAGCTAAAAAACTTCTGCAGGACCCAACAATTGCCCGGGATATTGCATTCATCAAATCACATTATGTATTTCTGGTCTCCATTATTAATGCTCTAGAGTCTTCAGGCAAACCGGTCTACACGCAACTGGGATTGATTAGAAGAGGTGACAGAAAAAATCAACTTGGTTCCTGGTTATGTTGGTGAAAAAGTTTCTGAAAAACTCAAATCAGTGCTTCAAAAAAAACCAGGACTGACAGTTCTCCCCACAGTTGCTGACTTCATGGTTGGCAAAACAACTAAACATGAATGTGCTATTCCCTTGCATCTAATACCAACATTTAAATATGCTCTGGTGTCATCAGTTGATGTGGAACGCTCATTCTCGGCATATAAGATGGCGTTATCTCACAAGCGATGCAGTTTCTCAATGTAAAACTTAGTTAGTTGTTTACTCTGGCTCTAATTATGGACATGTACAATGAAATAATGTCAAATGTTTCGGCTAATTTGTAATGGGAAATGAAAGTCATTTTTTATTCACCTATTTTTGTAATTTTAGAACCTATTTCGAATTGTGATAGAACCTATTTTAGGTACCTAATTTAAGATTTTTAGGACCTAAAAGTCCGACGTCTATTGATCACATTTGCAAACAGAGCAAAGACTTTATTGATTTCTTGCGTTCTTATTCTTCGACAGACTTCAACATCACGCAATTTCACATTCTGTACTATTAATTCAGGAAGAATATTAACTTCACTAAAATAATTAACCCATATGATGATAGTTAACAGCATACTGCACTAACAAAACAAACAATAGTATACATTTCAAAAACATAGTGTCAATGTAGACACAAAACTGTCAAAAGTAACCAGAAAAGTCAAAATAACCCTGACGGTAGTTTTTCTGAACTATGTTTATCTTCAAGACTTAAGCATCCGTCAACGAATCGCTTAAATCAGTTTGATACCGTCCTGCGGCTGGCCAACACTTCGGCTTTCACTTGATATAATTCTTCAGCTGATGATTTAAAACTCACGCAAATTCAAACAGAAACGCTGAAAGACTCGAACTGAGATTGTGTCATCGCAAAATTTCCAATGAGCAACAGAAAACAAGAGGTATTATATACGCCATACAGATATGCAGTTAAATTCTTCTTGGGGAGTATTGCAAAACAATACCATAAATGGACAAAGAAATCATCCGTCGTCTGGTAACTCTAAAACAAAAGAATCAATCACTATGGCGCATCAACTTCAGAATTTTTTTGGCCTCAATCACAATTTTGCTCCAAGCTTCTGTATCTTCCGCCATGATCGTATTCCTCCTATTCGTTCCAGATCCCTACCTTTACACTTGGTCATTCCAGCGGAATCTGGATCTTTCTTACTTACAAATGGCTTTTAACGAACCCGCAGGTTCATTGCCGCTCTAACATAAGCCTGCCATCGATCCCTATCCTGTGCAAGATTAATTCTCTCTCTATCATATCCCACCTCCCTCAAATCCAATTTAAAATTATCCTCCCATCTACGTCTCGGCCTCCCCAAAGGTCTTATTCCCTCCGGCCTCCAACTAACACTCTATATGCATTTCTGGATTCGCCCATACGTGCTACATGCCCTGCCCACCTCAAACGTCTGGATTTAATGTTCCTAATTATGTCAGGTGAAGAATACAATGCGTGTAGTTCTGCGTTGTATAACTTTCTCCATTCTCCTGTAACTTCATCTCTCTTGGATCGAAATATTTTCCTAAGCACCTTATTCTTAAACATCCTTAATCTCTGTTCCTCTCTCAAAGTGAGAGTCCAAGTTTCACAACCATACAGAACAACCGGTAATATAACTGTTTTATAAATTCTTTCAGATTTTTTGACAACAGACTAGATGACAAAAGCTTCTCAACCGAATAATAACAGGCATTTCCCATATTTATTTTGTGTTTAATTTCTTCCCGAATGTCATTTATATTTGTTACTGTTGCTCCAAGATATTTGAATTTTTCAACCCCTTCGAAGGATAAATTTCCAATTGTTATGTTTCCATTTCGTAGAATATTCTGGTCACGAGACATAATCATATACTTTGTCTTTTCGGTGTTTACTTCCAAACCTATCGCTTTACTTGCTTCAAGTAAAATTCCCGTGTTTTCCCTAATCGTTTGTGAATTTTCTCCTAACGCATTCACGTCATCCGCATAAACAAGAAGCTGTGTAACCCGTTCAATTCCAAATCCTGTCTGTTATTCTGAACTTTCCTAATGCCATATTCTAGAGCGAAGTTGAGAAGTAAAGGTGATAGTGCATCTCCTTGCTTTAGCCCACCGTGAATTGGAAAAGCGTCAGATAGAAACTGGTCTATACGGACTCTGGTGTAAGTTTCACAGAGACACATTTTAATTAATGGAACTAGTTTCTTGGGAATAATAAATTCAATAAGAATATTATATAAAACTTTTCTCTTAACCGAGTCATATGCCTTTTTGGAATCTGTGTCTTCCCAAAGTTATCCTTCCATCTGGTAGTTCTTCCCAACGATCGTTCTTCTTTCCTTATTAAATGTCCTGATCAACCCAATCTCCCACTTTTAACTATTGCAACAACATCTGGTTCCAGGTACAGACTTTTCATTTCCCTATTCTACCTAATTCGCCACTGTTCATTGCCTTGAATGGGCCGAAAATCTTTGTGAATATTTTGTTTTCAAAAATTATTAATGCCTTTTCTTTTGAGTGACACATTTATACCAAGAGACTTTTGAGACGAGCTAGTGTAAAAACTGTGAAAACAATGAAAGTTAGTAAAAGTCATAAATAGTAGTAGTTTATTAAAATTCTTTGTTATATACATTTTATTGGGTTATTTTACGACGCTGTATCAACATCTTGGTTATTTAGCGTCTGAAGGAAATGAAGGTGATAATGCCGGTGAAATGAGTCCGGGGTCCAGAACCGAAAGTTACCCAGTATTTGCTCGTATTGGGATGAGGGAAAACCCCGGAAAAAACCTCAACCAGGTAACTTGCCCCGACCCGGGCCACCTGGTTTCGCGGCCAGACGCGCTGACCGTTACTCCACAGGTGTGGACTTCTTTTTTATACCTTATAAAACTACCTTTATGAAGTTTCTGTAAAATAACAAATTCATAAATGATACCGCGTAAGAGAGCAATAATTATAAAACATTTCCCATCTCTCTTTCAGGTCACCAAGGAAATATCCCGGACAATAAACATGGAGAAAATTATTTATATTCATTTCATAAGCATCATGACGTCGGCAGTTTTGGGGGCACGAATTTTGGGAGTATTTCCCATACCGTCAATAAGTCATCAAAGGGTATACCTATCACTGATGAGGGAACTACAATTACGTGGCCACGAGATTGTAGTTATCACCACGGACCCTGTTTTGGACACGAATGTAAAAAACTTCACTGAAATAGACATATCGACTTTACATGACTACTGGGAGAATAGATATAATTTCGCTGCAATAAAAGAAAAAAAAACTGGGAGTAATCGACTTACTATTAGATATGTTTGAGTTTATGACTGATGCATGCAGAATAATGTTCAATATTCCTGCCGTTCAGCGATTGTTACGAAAGGGAAATGAATTCGATATGGTAATCATTGAATGGGTGGCATCTCCCTGTGCTACTGGTTATGCCTACCACTTTTCGGCACCTTCAATTGGTATCACTTCGTTAGGATTGCCATATTCATCATGATTCAGCGGCAAATCCTACTAATCCGGCTTATACAACAGACATAAATATCCCCATCTCAGATAGAGCCACCTTCTGGGAGAGGTTCTTACGTTTCTTGTATTCAATGTGGTTCAGATGTGTATGGTTTCTGATAGTGTTACCCGCTCAGGACAAGATTGCAAGGGAGCACTTCGGAAGGGATATGCAATATATCGGAGACTTGAACAACAACGTTAGTTTGATTCTTGTGAACCACGAAAGTAAAACAGCATACGCAAGGCCATATGTTCCAGCTATTGTAGAGATCGGAGGAATTCATCTTGAGGAGCCTCGACAATTAAATGCCGTAAGCTATTCTCTTTTCTTCAAAATTCAATCTCATTATGTAACAGTGCTGCCAACCCTACCGATTTTTCGGTAGATCTACCGAAATCACATATTATCTACCGATCTACCGAAAAATGTTAATTTCTACCGATTATTTTCCAACTTTCTTAATTTTAATCTTTATTAAATTTCTGAAAGCTACCAACATTTACAAATGTATCTAAATGATTATTGTAATACAGTAAACTCTATGTAAACTGTAAGAATTGTTTATGTACGTATTGTCGCGATATGACTTCCTAAGTTAAAGCGACATAAAATAAATAAATTTAAAAAAAATATCTTTATTACAGAACCAACGTCAGATATGATCGCTTAGAAAGTATTCTATACATAACATGGACAAAACACTGTCAACAATGAGTACAGTAAAAATTAAGCGAATGCGACAGTGACAAGTTTCTTTAATTAATTGCTTTCTGACAATGGTTATATAAATCTCTGTCTTCGACTCTTCGATATTTTCCTTTCTCGCTCCTGATCAACAATGAACAACTGTTATTTTAAAATGCAGATAAGCCAACCTTCTGTTTCTGTAGTCCAATAGTCGTTTTCATTCAGCCATTTATAATCACATCACATTACGTACTAAGAATTTCAGGTCAGGTGAAGGAAGTGCAAATCGGGATGTAGAGAGAGTATTTCCAGCACTCAACTTATCGAAAACTAATGTGAGAAACTGTCTGAACACAAAATCATTAATTGGACTTCTGCATACTAAGAGCTATATAGGCAAAAGCGACTGTTTCAGTTACAAAGTAAGCAAAACACTGATTAATAAAATGTCAAAAAGTGAATTGTACTGTATCTGTATGGTTCAAAGAAAGAGGACAGTGATGTTGAAAGCAATTGATTTGAACGAATTCAGAACAAAATAATATGTTGATAACAATATTGTGCTATTTGTAGCAATGACACGTCGATTTTAGTATTAATTAAAGGGAAGTTATATATTTATTACTAGCCGTACCCGTGCGCTCCGCTCCACCCGTTAGAAATAAATATAAAGTAATTACATAATTCAAATAGGACGTTTGATCCAGGGAACATTCCTGTTTGATAGAAGAATAAATCGTTTAATATGTTACTTAATTTAAATTGCATCCAAATAATTAAAATGCGATCATTTTGGTCCAGAGATACTCATTTGGTGCA
This sequence comes from Periplaneta americana, assembly GCF_040183065.1. Lineage (NCBI taxonomy): Eukaryota > Metazoa > Arthropoda > Insecta > Blattodea > Blattidae > Periplaneta > Periplaneta americana. The sequence continues at coordinate 54,231,651 of NC_091123.1, forward strand.
ATGACAATTCCTTTAACCTGTTTCTTAATTTTTATTACATGCAACCATAGTTTAATGAAGATTGACATCATTTATATTTAATATGTATATTTTATTTTACTTGTTATAGGTTCCCATTGAATTATGGTAATAACTTAATTTTAACCCTTGTTTTCTACGTATTCAGTAAATGGCGCTTGGCCCACTATGGTTGTGAACCCTTCAAATAACTTAAATTATATTATATAATATTACACATTATATTATATTATATTATAATATAATATATTATATTATATTATATTATATTATATTATATTATATTATATTATATTATATTATATTATATTATATTATATTATATTATATTATATTATATTATATTATATTATATTATATATTATATCAGAAGTTACTGTAATAACATTATAGCATTATGTCCATCTAGAGAAACTACACTTTCCAATGGTGAAATAATAATTAATTATACAAATCGGTTAATTTAGCTTCCTATATTACTTCATACAAACACAGAAACATTCTCTGTACGCTATCTTTCATAGCTTTCGATTGTTGCTGTCCAAGGTCCCTTATAGACGAAGTCATTTGTTTTTTAATCCATTACACGGCCTTAGGTGGCAGTTATTTTAATTTTAAAACTCATTTATCTCATTAAATATTAGTCCTATCAAACTTTTTCAAGGAATAAATCTTATCGAAAATTATTTTTAAAGAAACTTTTGTTATGTAACATTTTTCACAAAAATCAATAATAAGCGAGATATTTCGATTTATTTAATTCAGGCCCCCTTATAACTCCCCTTTTAAATAATGTATTTTGAATGCCATATAGCCTAAAATCTAAGTTACAACGAACTTAATTTATATTCCAATTTTCATCGAAATCCGTTCATCCATTATCGCGTGAAAAGGTAACAAACATACAGACAGGCAGACATACAAACAAAAATTTCAAAAAAGCGATTTTCGGTTTCAGGGTGGTTAATTATATATGTTAGGACCAATTATTTTTGGAAAATCGAAAATTACCAGAAAAATTTCGGCTACAGATTTATTATTAGTATAGATTACTTACTATGGTACCAAATACAATAGAGATTTTTTTATTAAAAAATACAAATAATTTTATAGCATCGCTTGTGGCATGAGCTTGCTTTTAATTTTGACATTACAAAATACCGATTTCCCTTCCAATCTAGATTTAAATTGAACGATCGTGCTTGAAGTGCTTGACAGAAAAAAAAAAGTTTTTTTTTTGTCGTGTTTAGTGATGCAGGAAACATTGTTACTAAACGCAGAGCGACACTTAATTCGGAGCATGTGAATGCACTCACATGTTTAAAATCATAGATGAAGCAGTATTAATTAGGTGAGCTTCATACTTTTTGTTTGTTATGTTTGTCTAAAAAATTCCCGGCGAAATTGACAAAATAAATTATAAGCCTCATAATAAATATGTTAATAAGTAATCAAATAGTTGTTTTGTAATATAACGATGCAATATATACAGCTTACAACATTAATTTAATATTTATGCTTATCACAGAACACAAGTTAAATTTAACAATATTTGTGTATTACAGTATATTAAAACATTTTTTCAATTCGATCAAAACTCGATTAATCTATTGATTAATCGATTAAATTCAAATAATTAAACGATTAAATATTTTGATCGATCAACACTAGTAAAAATACTATTATCAACTGTAATCAGAAGATTTCTAGTAAATCCAAAAAAATACTGGATGAATTTTAAATATGGAAATAGAGAAGATGAAATGGACAGATAGTGTTGGAAAGAATGGAGGAAGAAAGAGAAATTAGCAAGAAAAAAACGTCAGTGGCTGGATCACTGACTAAGAAGAAACTGCCTACTGAAGGAAGTTGAAGTTATGTTTTATTTAACGACGCTCGCAACTGCAGAGGTTATATCAGCGTCGCCGGATGTGACGGAATTTTGTCCCGCAGGAGTTCTTTTACATGCCAGTAAATCTACTGACATGAGCCTGTCGCATTTAAGCACACTTAAATGCCATCGACCTGGCCCGGGATCGAACCCGCAACCTTGGGCATAGAAGGCCAGCGCTATACCAACTTGCCAACCACGTCGACCCTACTGAAGGATGTACTGGAAGTAGTGGTAGGAAAGTTCGCGGCAGAATATATCATATGATAGAGAACATTAAAACATAAGCTATGTTCGTAATCGTACATTTAAAAGAAAGATGGAAAATGGGAAGATTCAAGAATGCTTTCTTTGCAGTGAAAGACCTGCCCTTATGTAGAAAGCTATGAATGAATAAATAAATTTCGTATTCCTCTAATATGTCTACTTTTTGGAATTTTAGTTCAGTATGTAGGATTTGCCTATCAGTTTCTATACTGCTATAGTTGCAGTAGAAGTTTGTAATGTGTTCTAAGTAGGTTGAATTGTTGTGTGATTTAGTTATCGTTGTGATGTGTTTCTTGTATGGTGTTTGAAAAATCGTCCTGTTTGTCAGATGCTGAAATTGTTAGAACTATTGCATTATATTTTGTATACACTTCTTACATTGTCTTTGTATGTGTGTGTTTTGCCTGTGTGTTGAGGTGTTTTTGTAGTGTATTTTATGTCTCTATGCAATGCTGTATTTTAATTTCATGACAGATGAGACAATCTTGTATAGTATGTTTAAGTCTCGTGAATGTATTCGACAGATAATGGGGAAAAAAATGGGAGTATAAGGGTACAGTGCACCAGTTATTAATAGATTTCAAAAAGGCATATGACTCGGTTAAGAGAGAAGTTTTATATGATATCGTTATTGAATTTGGTATTCCCAAGAAACTAGTTCGATTACTTAAAATGTGTCTCAGTGAAACGTACAGCAGAGTTCGTATAGGTCAGTTCTGTCAGATGCGTTTCAAATTCACTGTGGGCTAAAGCAAGGAGATGCACTATCACCTTTACTTTTTAACTTTGCTCTAGAGTACGCCATTAGGAAAGTCCAGGATAACAGAGAGGGTATGGAATTGAACGGGTTACATCAGCTGCTTGTCTATGCGGATAACGTGAATATGTTAGGAGAAAATCCACAAACGATTAGGGAAAACACGGGAATTTTACTGGAAGCAAGTAAAGAGATAGGTTTGGAAGTAAATCCCGAAAAGACAAAGTATATGATTATATCTCGTGACGAGAATATTGTACGAAATGGAAATATAAAAATTTGGAAATTTATCTTTTGAAGAGGTGGAGAAGTTCAAATATCTTGGAGCAACAGTAACAAATACAAATGATACTCGGGAGGAAATAAAACACAGAATAAATATGAGAAATGCGTGTTATTATTCGGTTGAGAAGCTTTTATCATCCAGTCTGCTGTCAAAAAATCTGAAAGTTAGAATTTATAAAACAGTTATATTACCGGTTGTTATTTATGGTTGCGAAACTTGGACTCTCACTGTGAGAGAGGAACATTGGTTAAGGGTGTTTGAGAATAAGGTGCTTAGGAAAATATTTGGGGCTAAACGGGATGAAGTTACAGGAGAATGGAGAAAGTTACACAACACAGAACTGCACGCATTGTATTCTTCACCTGACATAATTAGAAACATTAAATCCAGACGTTTGAGATGGGCAGGGTATGTAGCACGATGGGCGAATCCAGAAATGCATATAGAGTGTTAGTTGGGAGGCCGGAGGGAAAAAGACCTTTAGGAAGACCGAGACGTAGTTGGGAAGATAATATTAAAATGGATTTGAGGGAGGTGGAATATGATGCTAGAGACTGGATTTATCTTGCTCAGGATAGGGACCAATGGCGGGCTTATGTGAGGGCGGCAATGAACCTCCGGGTTCCGTAAAAGCCAGTAAGTAAGTAAGTAAGTAAGTAAGTAAGTAAGTAAGTAACTAAGAATGTATTTAGTCTTTCTTTACGATTTTTCTATTATGTTAGGGTTGTATCCATTCTATTATGCTATGCATGTATTTGACAGTGTGTATAGGGTAAACATAGGTAATTTCGTGGCAGTGGTTATTTCGTGATATTTTTCCTGGCTCTTTTGTGAACTAGCCAATGGTGTTACGAGATTCAAACGTCCGCCAAGGTATTGCATATGTTGTCCGGTTTCCAGAAACATACAGCAACGCTTTGTGTGACTATTGTAGCGGCTTCATTGAGCTTTTGTGTTTGGAGAGAGCAAGTTAAGAGTCGATTTTTCAGGAGTACAAATTTTGTGGATGTTTATAATTACATTACAGGCTTATTACTGAACGTAAGCATATGATATTTGGTACAAAGATTTATTATATATTAATGAAATTTTAGAAAATAATTTTGGAATTTTAGATACACCTGTAGTCGCCATATAGGCTTAACGTTACTGATAGAAATCTTAGCTGTTTCAGGTGACATTTTATTGAGCATTACGGTTAAGAAAGCTTTGTGCCAGATGGGTTCCGAGAATGTTGACAAAAGTCCACAAAGAAACTCGAGAAACAGTGCGCAGTGAAATTTTGGACCAGTATGCGAATGGTGGAGATGACTTACTTGCAATAATTTTGCCAGGAGATAAAACATGGCTCCACCATTTTGAACCGGAGACAAAGAGACAAACAATAGAGTGGCATCATGAAAATTCACCAAAGAAATAGAAATTCAAAACTGTGCCTTCGACAGGGAAAGTTATGGCTACTGTATTTTTCGATCCACAAGGAATCTTGCTTGTGGACATCATGCCACATGGAACCACCATTAATTCTGACGCGTATGTGGCAACTCACAAGAAACTTCAAGCTCGAATGAGTCGTGTTCGACGGCATCGGGAGAAGCAGGATGTTCTGCTATTGCACGACAACGCACAGTCACATGTCAGTCACAAGACCACAGACCAGATCAGAAAACTCGGATAGACAACACTGAAACATACGCCTTACAATCCTGATCTGGATCCCTTCGAGGAACGAGGTTAGAAGATGACTCCCTCGTGCACGCTACTAAAGAGTGGCTCACACGTGTTGATTCAGACTTCTACCGTGCTGGTCTACAGGCCCTCGTTCCTAGGTGGCGTAAGGCAGTTGAAAGGGACGAGGATTATGTGGAAAAGTTGCATTTTGTTCCTAAAGGATGTATCTACAGTCTGTGAAAATAGCAAAGCTGTAGGATAATAATGTAATTTTTGAATAAATGTTGTGCATTACTTTAGTGGTGACCCTCGTAATATATAGTAAAGTCCGTAATAAAACTGTTCATCCTTTCAGGGCAAAGAAGTTCCCTTTTCAGTTTCAATTTTTATTTTGATTTCATTAATATTATGTGTTGATATGTATTTCTATGTTTTCTTGCTGAGAACATTAGCCGGAATTACTATGTTTGAAGTCTTGTAATAATAAATGATAAATTTCATTTGCTTTAATAAATTTTTCCACAATTCTTCTACCTCTCACGAAATTATCAATGTAATATCACGAAATTACCAAGATTATCACGAAATAACCAACCAACTAGCTTAAGCTATAAAAGTGGTTTTGGCAATTGTTAAAAAACGTATTCAATCTTTTATGTCTCCAGATTTGTACAGCACATTATCGTCTCTTAGATGGAAAAATCGGAACAAGGATATATTTACACATTTGAATGTTAAATTAATTTTCATAAAATTATCACGAAATTACCAACATTTACCCTATCTTCATTATAATCTTGCTAGTTCATTAAGCTTGTTGTCATACTCTTCATTAACGTCATCATTTCCAGCGGCAAAAGCAAAATTGTCAAGTTACAACTCTTAATGACTGGATCATTTACAATATTTTCTGTAAGTCATCTCATTTTCAATTTCGAAACAAACCACCGTCATTATCACCTTCATCCACAAGGGCTAATTCTCTTCGTCCTTGTCGATTCGCGGGCTGTTTTCGGGCTGTTTCTTGATTAAAAATTGCAATGTAAGCTCCAAATTATTGTCTAATCATGAGCATTTCATTATTAGAAAAAATCGTGACGTTTTCGTCCACAGGACTTACAAAAATTCCTGGATGGAGCTCCTGAGGGCGTGATATACTTCAATCTCGGAACTAATATCAAGAGTGACACTCTGACAGCAGACAGAAGGCAAATGTTCCTGGACGTGTTTTCAGACCTGCCACAGTTCAGAGTATTGTGGAAGTGGGACACGGACGAGTTACTGGAACAACCCAGCAACGTGAAGGTGGCCAAGTGGTTTCCGCAACAAGATATTTTACGTAAAAATTCACATTTGGTCATTTTTTTCTTTAATAATTTATACTTAGGCCTACAATGTACAATATTAATTTATGATTGTAAACAATTTACATATTTTTCAGAATCTATTACGCCGTTGTGTTAGCCAAATCCGTCTAAAAGAGAAAACTTCACAATGTATTGTTTTGTGAGGAAAAGTTGTGAATTCTGGACCATTCATATTACAGTTTCGATTTGTCAATATGTGACTACAATAAAATTTGTTTGGGTCATTACATAAAACTCTAAAATCTATGGCTCCGATTTGTGGACGTACTGTATAAATTTAGAAAAGGCCGAAACGGTTGGTGGAATTATGCAGTTTCCGTGGCCCATTTCATTTAGGAATCCTCACGACATTTGTTTTAGCGACTTAGAGAAACTGTACAAAAGAAAACAAAATCAATCAATCTTCTTAATGTATCCAACTGTTTGCTGACAACATGAAGTCCACTATAGTCTATTCAGTTGTGTTTTTCAAGAGAAATGAGGGGTATTTTGATTGGTGTTCATTATAGATATCTGTTGCTAGTAGCCAGAGTTGGTGTGTAGTCAATATATACTGCAGGGCTATGTCTCCTGCTACTCTTGGTTTCACAAGTAAAGAACCTTCGTTGCAGGGTTGGGTTCAGGAAGCCATAAATCTGACTGACACGCTCCCCCAATTAGTGAAACTGTGAACAAAGATACCGCCAGGAGACAGCCGAGAATGCTGTGTTGTGAATTTTCCATTTTTGAAAGAATCCAATCAGTTGCAAAAGAAAATACATTTAAAGAGTCCAGCCAAGAGCAAACGTGGCAACAGCTTCCCCTGACTGGCCTGTCAATCACTGTCATCTGTGCAGAAGTGGTGTGAGGCCAGGGTTCTTTACTTGTGGAGCCGAGAGTACTGGTACTGATGATTTTAATTTACTTCTAATTAAAAATATATGTTCTTCAAAACTCAGCCTTAAGATTATGCCTAGGAGTACCAAAAACCACTGTTGCCCTAGAAATTGAATGTAATATATTCAACCAATCGGACACTATGTATTACAAAAGCCTCATCCAGATCTCAGATGCTCTACAAACTGTCAGATAATATCCTGTGTAATTTCCATAAAATAAACAAAAAAAAAAATGGCAGTCTATATCACAGACGCACTCATTGCTAAACTCCTGTTGTGAACGAAATTCTTCCATGGAAATGGGTGATTCCAGAACATAGCATACAAATTCCAGGACATCATTTCAAAAATAATCGTTCATGCATTACGTTCGATGCCATGGAACTACTCTGCAGCACATATAAGGATAATCTTCAAATTTATACAGATGGATCTCTAAATCCTAATAATGGGACATCAGGAGCAGGGTATTATATTCCAAATTTTCAAGAAAGTTATTTCACACCATGTTCATCCTCCTCCAGTCTTGACACTGAATTGCTAGCTATTGATGCTGCTCTTCAGTGTGTTACTCTTTTTTCTACAAAATCTCTATGCATACTTACCGACTTCAAGGGGGCTATATTTAATATAATTAAATACGCACATAGAATTATTCTAATTCAGAAACAACTAAGTAAACTAAAAAAAACTCCAAAGGAAATAACATTTCCATGGATACCTAGTCACTGTGGTATACCTGGAAATGAGAAAGTCCATAATATTGATAACAGGCAAAATATTTGTAACCAAGACCTCTTCAAGTGATATCTCTATCCAGTGCTTTTTTTTCAGTACAGCCTCATTTTACAAACCTATGGATCAACAATTGGCTCTCTTCTGACAAAGGAAAAATTTTACAGTCTGTACAAAGAAACCAAATGACCTGGAAATGTACAAAAACTTGCCCAGACACGTTCAAACAATTTTAGCAAGAGCCGGAACAGGTCACATTGTCACACAATTGTACCTACACCGATTTCACATTTCTAATAATCCTACTTGTCTGCGGTGTAATAATCATGAAGAAGATCTGGAACACATTCTTCTATACTGTCCAACCATAAACCACAAAACAAAAAAATTAAAACCATGGAAATGTTTTGCGATGCTATAAAAATAAGAAAATATAGAACTGTATTGTGGAATTATAAACATTAAAACAATCGAATTGTTTTGCGAAAATATAAAAATAAAGTCATGAAAATGTTGGGCAATACTACAAAAATGAAAACCATGGAAATCTTTTGTCATGCTATATAAATTGAAACCGTGGAAATGTTCTGTATTAAGAAACTAAAAACCTTGAATAGTTTATGAGATACTGTAAAAATAAAAAAAACGTGGAAATGTTTTCCCAAGTTATGAAAATAAAAACAAATGAAATGTTTTGCGAAACTATAAAAATAAGAACCATAGGCTACAAATGAATCAGTCGGAGCTAAAAGCAATTAAGTCAAAATATGTAGTTTTGGGTTATGCAACAATTTGAACAACTGATGTCATGCACATCGAACGGTGGAAGAAGAAACTAAGACTTTTAAATATTCTTTTTTCTTCTTTTTCTTTATTTATTTTATTGCTAGTAAGTTTGAAATGAATACAAATTAATAAATACAATGAAAGATAAACTAGCCCACTCCTGAATGAGTAAGATTCGTGCTCTTTTGTCTTCTATAATTACTTACTGGCTTTTAAGGAACTCGGAGGTTTATTGCCGCCCTCACATAAGCCCGCCATCGGTCCCTATCCTGAGCAAGATTAATCCAGTCTCTAGCATCATATCTCACCTCCCTCAAATCCATTTTAATATTATCCTCCCATCTACGTCTCGGCCTCCCTAAAGGTCTTTTTCCCTCCGGCCTCCCAACTAACACTCTATATGCATTTCTGGATTCGCCCATACGTGCTACATGCCCTGCCCATCTCAAACGTCTGGATTTAATGTTCCTAATTATGTCAGGTGAAGAATACAATGCGTGCAGTTCTGTGTTGTGTAACTTTCTCCATTCTCCTGTAACTTCATCCCTCTTAGCCCCAAATATTTTCCTAACCACCTTATTCTCAAACACCCTTAACCTATGTTCCTCTCTCAAAGTGAGAGTCCAAATTTCACAACCATATAGAACAACCGGTAATATAACTGTTTTATAAATTCTAACTTTCAGATTTTTTGACAGCAGACTGGATGATAAAAGTTTCTAAACCGAATAATAACAGGCATTTCCCATATTTATTCTGTGTTTAATTTCTTCCCGAGTATCATTTATATTTGTTACTGTTGTTCCCAGATATTTGAATTTCTCCACCTCTTCAAAAGATAATTTTCCAATTTTTATATTTCCATTTCGTACAATATTCTCGTCACGAGACATAATCATATACTTTGTCTTTTCGAGATTTACTTCCAAACCTATCTCTTTACTTCCTTCCAGTAAAAGTCCCGTGTTTTCCCTAATCGTTTGTGGATTTTCTCTTAACATATTCACGTCACCCGCATAGACAAGCAGCTGATGTAACCCATTCAATTCCAAACCCTCTCTGATATCTTGGACTTTCCTAATGGCATACTCTAGAGCAAAGTTAAAAAGTAAAGGTGATAGTGCATCTCCTTGCTTCAGCCCACAGTGAATTGGAAACGCATCTGACAGAAACTGACTTATACGAACTCTGCTGTACGTTTCACTGAGACACATTTTAATTAATCGAACTAGTTTCTTGGAAATACCAAATTCAATAAGAATATCATATAAAACTTCTCTCTTAACCGAGTCATATGCATTTTTGAAATCTATGAATAACTGATGCACTGTACCCTTATACTCCCATTTTTTCTCCATTATCTGTCGAATACAAAATATCTCGTCAATAGTTGATCTATTACGCCTAAAACCACACTGATGATCCCCGATAATTTCATCTACATATGGAGTTAACCTTCTCAAAAGAATATTGGACAAAATTTTGTACGACGTCAACAAAAGTGATATGCCTCGAAAGTTACTACAGTTTTCTTGTCCCTCTTCTTAAAGATAGGTACGATTATGGACTCCTTCCATTGATCTGGTACAATTTCCTTTTCCCAAATAGCAAGTACAAGCTTATAAATTTCGTTAGATAATGCGCTTCCACCCTCTTGTATTATTTCTGGTGGAATTTGATCGATACCTGGAGACTTATAATTTTTCTTTTGTCTTTTATAACATAAAAATATAATATTTGTGTTATTAGTGGAATATTTTTTGCTTCTCCTGAAAAGTTGTCAAAAGTGACTTAATTCCTTTTAGCTCCGTCTGATTCAAATGTTTTGGTTAATATAAAAAAGATGGAAATTTTGCGATACTACAAAAATTAAAACTATGGAAATGTTTTGTGGTGCCGTACTATAAAAACCATGGAAATGATATGCGATACTATAGAAATAAAAACCATGGAACGTTTATGCGATACTATAAAAATAAAAATAAAAACCATGGCAATATGGAAATAAAAAATTTTGAAATATTTTCCGATACTATAAAAATAAAAGCCTTGAAAACGTTTACCATGAGAACGTTACAAACATGTATCGTGCGACGACAGAAGTGTATAACGTGAACCACTGTCCTGTAACGAAGATGTAATGACTCACGAATCGGACACATGACGAGTAATTTGTGACGAATGATTCCGATCCTCTTATATCGTATCGCAAATCCAAGATATGAGGCTTAGGCACCTATTTATGGTCCCGTACTGTAGTAGGTATAAAGTGCTCAGTGTATGACTAGTGGTAAGATTTCATGACACAACACTAGTATCCGAAAATTGCTTTCACGTAAAGCGTGAGTATTACGCGTCCCGAAATTATTGGTCGTTTTTCACATAATATACAGAAGGTTTAGCATAACAGACTCTTAACAGTTGCACTTTAATAGTACATTATGCAACGAGCCTATAATGATAGTAATTAAGACGCAAGTATGGATGTTTATGAAACGAGCGCAAGCGAGTTTCATAATATTCATACAAGCGTCTTAATTACCATTATAGGCAAGTTTCACACGACTTTTTATGCACGACCATATTTCTAACTTGAAATTATTCAGATGTATACATTTTATTTCTATCTGACAAGATCGGAAGTGACCTTGTTCTAGGTCGTAAATTGTGAGATGTGCGCAGATGCGAAATTATTGATTTTTTTCCGAGGAACATTAATGTCATTGACCTTGATGTAATCCCGTTAAACTTGATATAACCTTGATTATTGAATTCGACATTGAAAAACGAGATGACAAATTGAATTTATTTCAATATTATTTATAATTAACACTAATTATTATAGTAACAGAACATAACCTTCTGCGACAGTATTGGATTTCCAGCCTCCGTGACTTTTCGCTAATTCTCTTTCGATTGCATATCCGAGAATAATCGATACTTGCGGTTTTAAAACGGTACAAAGCTGACTTGTCATTGGCTGAACACCTGTACTTTAATGGGTAGGTGTACTTTAATGACATGCATTAAAGGACTGCTACCAGGTATATAATTACTACATTTCGGCATGGTCGAGCATAAAATAACTTATTCTTATCACTACGAGAATCATTGTTATATTATGTAACTTTTCATTCTACTTTTACATTAACCATCACACACCCGACAACAATGCGACTTTTATTCTTAATAATTCACTCTACAAAATGGGTATTCCACTCAACACAGCAACACAATAGTCGTTATTGCACTCCACAAGACGACAATGGCAATACACGACGTGTATTATTGAGAGGAACAACAATGTACTCCTAAACTTAATTAATGTTCACAATGCACTATGCGCAGAACAAAACTGTCAGATCGCTCCCCTTGCCTAGTTCTTCTAACTCACTGTTCAAGTTCATTGCACATGATCTCAGATCTTCCGAACTACGTCGCACTTGCCTGGTGGACACTGTCACAGTTACCGACTCACTCAAGTTCACTGCACGTTGAACCCCGGACTTCCGGCTACGGTCTACGACACGTCGAACTCGAGTCTCCCCAGTTGTGGTCCACCACACGTCGAACCCCGCTCTTCCGGCTACGGCTCTCTGCACGTCGAATCCAAGTCTTCCAGATGCTCTCGAAGACTGGCTTCCTTGCTCGCTCGAAGACTCACTTGTAGACTGACTTCCGAAGACTGACTGACTCTCGTCGGAAACCCACGGTGTTGATTTATTTTATTTACCACGAACATCTAGAATATTCTGCGTCGCGAAGCTTCTGGACCTCCACAACAATCCGCTTCCTGATGCTTCCTTACTTCCGCCCAGTCACAGTCGCTTGCATCCATGATGTGCCAACAGATTACAGAAGATTACGGCTTCTTTGTTGTTTACAGATGAAGCGACATTTCATGTGAGCGGGAAAGTAAACACACAATTGCTTTATTTTGGCAAGGGAAAATTCACATATCTCTTACGAGCTTGAAAGTTCAAGTCTAAAAGTTAACGTATGATGTGGCGTGAGCGGCAATAATGTGTATGGGCTATTCCATATGAAATCGATCAGTAAAAAACCTCGCATTTTTATACTCTAATAATTTTTTCTCTATTTATACAAGGTGCTGAGGAGATTGCATTTGCAAAAATATACTATTGAAAGTCAAACGGTTTTCGTATTGTTGAGCGACAAATTTACGAGTAGAAAAACAAGCCTCTTTCAGCGCTCAGAACTCTGGAACCATTTACTGCAGAACATTGAACGAGAGCTCATTTTGAAGCTGACATTTGGTAGGTTATGATAAGCAGTAATCCTTATTTTTATTATATACAGAGAGACAGATAAACTGATTTTACTTAATTTTAGGCTTTTTGCCCATTTGTAAAAATTAAAAAAATATACACTCAGAGACAAAAAAAAACGGACACTTCTATATTTGCTTGTATTTTGTTGCCAATTATTTCAAAATGAAACAAAACTCATTTAAACAAAATAATGTTCCATTTAGCACCTTATACGACAACATTTGAAAAAAAAACTCTGATGAGAAAAATAACAAAAAATTACAAAGGGCATATAACTATGGCATCGTTTGGTCTAACTGTTTTTTTTTTTCCATTTTATGGTGCCTTAAACATTAAAAACTCTTTTTAGTAACGGGTATTACCCCCTCTGGCTTGATACCTGCATCCATACGTCTTGGCATGCTCTCAATTTGGTTAGCAATGTCTTCTTGAGGAATAAGTTCCCATTCTTCGCCAAGTGCTCGCCTCAACTCTTGTAACGATTCTGGTCTCGGTCGTCTATTCTTAACACGCCGTCCCAGCATGCCCCACACGTGTTCAATTGGATTCATGTCTGGACTCCTTGCTGGCCATGGAAGAACATGGATTCCCACTTCTTGGAGATAATCTCCGACCGCATGGGCAATATGTGGCCGTGCATTATCATGCATTAAAACAAAATTATCGCCTACAAATTGGCCAAATGGCACAACATGATCAGCCAAACATTCATTTATATACCTATCAGCTGTTAGTCTTCCATTTTCAACAAAAACCAACTCTGTACGAGCATCCGTACACACTCCTGCCCAAACCATCACTCCACCACCTCCATACGGCACATTTTCGGAAATGCAACACTGTGAAAATCGTTCTCCCCTCCTTCTCCGAACTCTTTCACGTCCATCAGGTGAGCACAGATTGAAACGGGACTCATCGGTGAACAGAACACAGCTCCACTGTCCATTTCTCCAATCCCTGTGATCATTTGCAAAACGCAGTCGTTCAACTCGATGCATCCAGAGAAGTCTGGGACCAGTTGCAGGTCTACTTGATATCAGTCCACTTGCTTTCAACCTCCTTCTAACTGTTTTGGCCGAAATTGGGCGTCCATGCATGTTAACAAATTGCTGGGCTACACTAGTAGCTGGCAGGTTGCGCTCCCTAAGAACTCTCAACACCATATACCTGTCTTCATTTGGATTTGTAGCTCTTGGACGACCCGAACCTAGTCTTCTGGTATATTCTAGGGTCTCTCTATACCGTTTTATGGCATCATGGGTTGTGCTTCTAGCCATATTCATAACATTTGAAATGTAACGTACACTGCATCCATCATCGTAAAGGGCTACAGCTCGAGCCACATCTTCAGGTCGCATCTTGTTTTAACACAAATGTTACAACCCCACTTAAACTCAGAAAATGTAAAAATAAAGAAATAACGAATGATAACGATAATGAAGCACAAAATGGTTGAGACAAAATTGTTATAGCTGAGACTCCGAAAGCAAAATTGGAATATTTGGTTGTAATGGCTTGTTTATAAAACAAAAAACAATCAACAATGTATACACGTCTCCATAACAACAGATGGCTACCATAATATTGTATGAGAAGATAATGTTTTGCAAAATACCAGCAAATATTAAGTGTCCGGTTTTTTTTGTCCCTGAGTGTATATTGAGAAAAAACCTTGAATTATTATTAGGGATACGGCATTGTTTGCTTAGTGGTACGGCAATAAGTTTCGAGGATGTTAAATAATTTTCAACCGCCTAGACTTGAACGTCGCAGTACCGCACGCACTGGCCGACAGATGAAGATAAGTGAGCGTTGGAGGATGAGTCATGCCACCCTCTGAGACAACGGTGTGACATGTTTAGTCTTCAGTATGCGAGCAAAAGTAGCCAAGTTGCGTGTGCATTTTATAAGTGCAAGTATTGTGACCTAATATTTTTCAAGTTTATATTTATTATTATAAGTTATTCGTTAAGGCATATTCGTGAAACCATTCCCTACGGTAAGATTAAGTATTTCAAAAGAATATCGATCAAATTATTGAGTTAAACGCGTGTCTTTCGTGAGCGCTTCCGTAATATAGGCCTAAACATTTTCTATATTGGAACAAAATTTATTTCACACGTTGCTTAAAATGGAGGACAAATCTGACTCGGGTGACCGCTGCTTCAATCCCCTTCAACTTACGCGTCACAAAAGGGTCAATATTAAAGAACTTCGGAAAGTATCCCGTTCGATTGCAGAAAAATTTGGCGTACCTGAAAAGCACCAATACATAATTCGATTATATACATATTGCAGATTGAAAGTAAACAAATCACATTCTTTAGATAACGCAGTTCAATCAAGAGAAGTCATAGAAGAAACTGTTCAGCCAACTTGTAGTGTTCAAGTTGAGAGTAGTGGTAATAACAGCAACAGTAATAATGAAGACTCGGGTAAGAGTGAAACGGAATGTGTTGACAAGGCAACCCTCACTGCTTTTAAACGAAACACTCACTGTGATTGGCGTGAAAAAGAAGAAAATATATCAGAAAAAGTATCCCCAAACTAAACTAAAACATATTCTTCTGCAAAAAGGGGCGTGGAAGTCCTCTACAAGAAATAGCAACATTTGGTTAGTAAATGTTTGGATGCAGTCTTCTTTCTTTTGTAATTTTACTACTGTGTTTATGAAAATCTGTGATAAAGCTAGCACACTCATGCGCTGCTAGACAAGACTTGTTGTGTTTTTTGTCTCCTGGCCTTACTTGCCTCGGCTAGCTCCCGCGCAACAGCCAGCTGGTTAGTTCACGCGCGTACTATTTATTTTCTTTATTCGATATTTACAATACTTTCTTATCAACGTACCACCAGTAAAAAAAAGTGTTTATTTGTACTTAATGCGGAATCTAACCATATATTTTTAAAATATTTTGTGCGAGATCGTGCGTATTTGCTTGGTTTCCGCACAAAACCAAACCTCGGAAAGTCTAAAATTCCACATTCAGTATTCCCAACCTAACACACAACAATTTCCCTCTTCTTACCGCTTAAGCGCGACATTCATTTTACTGCTTTAGGCTTTTAACATATTATTTTTAGAGACGTTCAATATAGTAATAATTATAAATTGGAAACTTAACACTGAAATTTCACCTAAATTGCACTGTTAATTATTGTTTTTAAATATTTGCAAAAATTAAGTAAACTCTACAACTCCACTAAAGTTACTGCATTCGTGATGCAAGTAACATTAAGGAAGCCGTGAAAAAATCAACAAGATTCCAGATGCCGATGTTATTACTGCAATATGTTATATAAATAATATTGTTAAAATATTAAAATGAAAAATTAATCATTACATAACCTTACCGTTTGTTTTAAGTTCGCATTTATAGACTGGGGAAAAAAAAAGACAGACGTATATCACGGCCTGCTGGAGTACAGTAAACACAACTACGTTTCGCTTTTTCAAACTTTTCCTCAAACATTAAAACTTCAACATACCGCTCTTGTAACGCATATTACTATTTTCGTTGGCAAAGACGTCTTAATGAGGAAAAATCTAAATTTCTCCATTTCCATTAAAAAAAAAAAAAAAGAAAATCTGTTTATATTTCAATATAAACTTTAATTTCTCAGCATTAAAATAAATCATGATTTTGATCATTGGGTGAAAGGGTTTCGGAGCTATAAGCTTAACAGTTTAAAGTTGCTAATTTTATAAAAATACGATAAATTTAAATATTTTACATTTAAATACTATGAAGTTCTGATGCCTCTATCTTTGCAAAAAGCACTGTATCACAGTTGTCTACGGACAGAAAAAGCTTCATTGTATTTAAAAATTAAAAGGTCGATTTTCTCTATATTTCGGTCGATTTGAGATAGAATAGCTCTAAGATCTAAAAGTAAAAATTAGTCCAGGTTTCCAACAAATCAACCCTCTGATGTTACGACTGGCATGACCTGAATTGCATCGACGTTATGAGGTGTGCAGAGTGCGCAATTGGGGTACGGTAGAGTCCTCAGAAATCTTCCATCTTCCAATGCTGTATACGCAAAGTTTCAACAAATAAAGTCCAGTAATAAATTTTAACAATGTTTTTATTTTATCCATACTCAAACGGATCACTCCGTATAATAATTTATTTGTGTTAAATTTTATGCCCGTTTGTTACATTCTGTAATTTTTATCACACACAATTCCTTATGAAAGAATACCTTTCCGATATTTCGTTAATAAAATAAATGTTACTAAGTATAGGGGATGTTCCGTCAAAAGTTAGTGTTTTGTATGTATGTATGTATGTATGTATGTATGTATGTATGTATGTATATATATATATATATATATATATATATATATATATATATATATATATATATGTATTTATTCACACTGCAAATGGGTATATACCCGGTGGCAGTAGTAACTAATTACACTCAATAATGACAATTAATAATAAACACAATACAAAACAATAATTAATAATAATAATAATAATAATAATAAAATAATAAGGAGCATCCTAAATTAAAATGAAGCATGGTCACTTAAAATAACATTTAAAGTAAATCTAATTTGCATCTTAACCCTAAGCTCGAACTAAGACCCAGGAGTCTGATAGGTTCATATCTGCACAAGCACCTTTCAGCACTACACTTATTTCGCTGTCAACTCACTCACTCCACTGATTCTACCTGATTTCACTAACACTTCTAACCATTTCACTGTTCGCATACTTTGCACAGCCACTTCACTGACACCAACACATTTCACTTACACAATAGACTTCACTGACACTACACACTGCTCAATACCTTAAAAACAATATACTTTGCATACTTCCACTCGGTAATGAGTTTTGGAATAATATTCTGGGGAAATTCCACAGATAGTAACAATATATTTCTATTACAAAAAAGAGTAATTAGAATAATAGTAGGTGCCAAATCTAGGGAGTCGTGTAGGACTATTTTCAAAAAACTACAAATAATGCCCATGGCTTGTCAGTATATCTTTTCATTAATAGTCTTCCTCGTATGTAATCGTGAAAACTTTGTAACTAATTCAACAGTTCATAGCATAAATACACGTCAAAAAAATGACTTTCATACTCCATCGGCAAGTCTATCGTGCTATCAAAAAGGAGTGCGTCATATGGCAGTAAAAATTTTCAATAGCTTCCCTATCGATATAAAAAAAGTGAAACTCAAAACATAAAATTATTTAGGGCCAAATTAAAGAAGTACCTAATTTCTCACGCCTTCTATTCTGTAGGTGAATTCATGACATTCAATAACACTTCATGAAATTGATCTAAAACTATGTGTTGTACTAGTAAACTACATTGTAAATCTCGTCTGTATATATTTCATCTAGACAGTGACTATAAATTAAGATTTTATAATAGTATTAAGTTTTTTGACTTGTTCCATATTCTAGCTGTAAGCATGTATGAATACTATGGAATGTTAATAAATACAATAAAATACAATACAATACTTCACTGACACAACACACTTCCTCACTGATAGAACACTTCAAATAACAAGATATCAATTACACCCTTTAAATAGTGTGTATAATATACTACCGTCTATTAGTAAAGTCCTTAAGCCTATTTTTAAATACATTTTTGGTTATTGGTAAAGCCTTTAGTAAGTCTGCAGGTAAAGCATTCCAGTCCTTGATAGTACGATTGAGAAAAGAAAACTTTCCAGTGTCCGTCCTCTGTCTTCTTTCCCTCAATTTATATGAGTGGTCATTCCTTGAAGAGTAATTTGGCGGCTGCAACCTATTTTTTATTTCGCTCCAGGCAGGCTCACCTCTCAACTTATTCTAACATATTATCAGCAACAAAATTATTTTTACCCAAATAATTTAATTGACAGTTAATTTTTCTATTACTATTAAAATGTTTCGTTTCAGATCATCCTAGGATGAAAGTATTCATGTACCATGGAGGACTGCAGAGCACACTGGAAGCCATTAGAGCCAAAGTTCCTCTTATATGCATTCCATTCTTCGGAGATCAGCACCTCAATGTACGGAAGATAGAGGAAGAAGGGGCTGGTGTGGTATTGGACCTTCACAAGCTTACCAAACATAATGTCAAAGAATTACTTACAGAAATTATTTATAACCTTACGTAAGTAGATTGTGTCACATGACACATCCGATATTTATACGTATATTTATTCCTATTAAGGGTACAATTTCTTAAAATTGGCTTATATAGATTTAATTTTCTATGCAATTCAGAAAAAACTAAGTCCTCAATCTATTTGAATCGCTCCTTTCCAAAAAGGCTTCAGTCCATTTTTTTCGAAAAATGAGTTTTCTGTTGGAATTGGCAGTTAGGAGTCGACGCATCATTTTACAACAAAAGAACTTCAGTCCAGTTGATAGGCCTACTTATGTGTGAAATGTAAGTGTAGAAATGTTGTTCTATTACAAATGGACGTCACTCTTGGACTGTGGCCCGTTTGGAAAAAAAGAAACTGTTCCCAACCATGATTTGGACTGATAATCGAAATATATCTAACGATTTGTATTGTAATGCTCTGTTGGTAGTACAGGGACATCATTTTATTTTTACTTCAATTTTTATTGTACCTGAGTTTTTTAATGTACTTCACTCCCACCCCTTCTACTAATGAAGTTCAACCGTCCTCTACACAGATCCAAGACCGCATATAGTCATAGTAACCTTACGGTTATAGTGAACAGTACGTTCCAAAAATATGTTCGCGTTTTCCAGTGACGAAAAAGCGTTCAATATTGAATCATTTTCGCATAGGTACTGTCGTCCATTTGCCTACGTCGCATCCCGGTTTCCCCCACCAGCTTTTATTCGCCAGCTAGTGGCTGGGCTGTCTTAGCTCTTTTCTGAGAACATTAATTTCTGTTAGGTATTGGACGTCTACGTAATATTATACAACTATTTAAAATAATTTAAATGAAAGGGCCTCGTTATGTAATTAACTGTCACGTGATATCTCCTCTTTCTACGATCCTGCGACAAAACCACTTGGACGGACAGTAGATAGCATGTCTGAATAATTTTATCTGTGCGGTCGGGCAGAAGTGAAGATTGAATTTACAGTACGTAAGGTACTCTTTTATAGAGTAGGTACAGAATCATTTCAACATGAGTTACTCGTACGAAGGACGAAATTGATAATTGGAATTAAATGCAATAGTCTATAGTGAGATAATATGCACATTAGAACTGAAGCCTGTATCGAAATAAACGTCCACCATTTTAAAAAATGTGTTTAAAAATCCATATTATGATTATTTTTTAAATTTAATTTCATTCTCTATATTGTACGTTAATGTGCTGTAGACAGTATAATATACACTGCATAATGCATACGTCCGCATGGACAGCTCAGTTCCTAAGTAAAAACACTCATTGTTAATTTTTATTTTATTGGGTTATTTTACGACGCTGTATAAACATCTAGGTTATTTAGCGTCTGAATGATATGAAGGTGATAATGCCGGTGAAATGAGTCCGTGGTCCAGCACCGAAAGTTACCCAGCATTTGCTCGTATTGGGTTGAGGGAAAACCCCGGAAAAAACCTCAACCAGGCAACTTCCCCCGACCGGGATTCGAACCCGGGCCACCTGGTTTCGCAGCCAGACGCGCTGACCGTTACTCCACAGGTGTGGACCTCATTGTTAATACAGTACTGTATTTTGATTAAACAAAAACTTAATGAAAATGATCAAACTCAAAAGCGCAATATTTCCTAGTTTACGTAAATGGATGAACTACTTTTCTTCCCTCCTATACCTAGTAAAAGTGATTTGTGTATATAGTATCATCGAACTCCAGTCGTGGAAGGGGGTAGAAAACGGCGTTGATACAGAGGTATAGGCAAGTTAATATTAAAAATGTTAGTAAAATTAAATGATGTCCCTGTACTTTTACTGTTGTATCGTTGTTGAAGATATTCCTGGTTCATTTTGTAAGTAAAAAAGAGGATCAATATAATGTTTCAAAGAAAGGAAACAGTGAATCCTTCAAGTTACAGATGTTCTGCAAAGCAATTTTACAATGTTACATTTGTTCGGATCAAATTTTATCCATATCTAAAGGAAAAAAAAAAAAAACTAAAATTCTTTCAGTCTTTTGTTATCATAATACATTGTTCTCTTAAATTGACTGAGCATATTGGGAATTATATTAATTGCTTTCTGAAAACACGCCATGAAATGTTTCATATACAACAATTTTTATCCCAAAAAGAAGCAAAAACGAGCAAAATTCTATTAAACTTTTTTGATTCAAGTACCTCAAAGAATAACCCCCTAAAATGAATTACATTAGTTATGGTTCACTCTCTACATAAATTCCACAATTTGGGACATCTGGCCGACATCTACGGCTGACCACTAGGTTACAAAGCAGAGGTTAAATTAAAAATAAAATACAATATGATTTGCGAAAACAATATGGAACAAAAATAAATTTAAAAATAAAATACAATTTGATTTCGGAGAAACATGAGTTGAAAGCAGTGCTGCTCGTCGGAGTGACTACTACCGCGGAGGAATCGGAGATTACGAATAAAGCTCTCCACCGGTGATCCCCGATACTACCGCTGGTGGAACAGGGGACATACCGAGGGATGCGGGGGTTCGGAGCGAAGCGACAGTTAGCTCAAGGACGACCGGCGCGTACGGACTGACGGTAGTTGTGAGTGGAATAAAATGGCACCAAATAGGATATCCGTCGCATGGAAATTCTTTAATTTAGTTGAAGGTAATAATAAATTCGCACACTGTAAAGTTTGTGGGCGAACTTACTCTAAGGGTGGTGGAACTTCGAATTTGTTAGATCATTTGAACGATCGCACAATCGCGAACTTCATAAAAACAATTACGCAAAACATTTGATACGATTTCTTTTTAAATTGTTTTAGTGCTATTGTTTCCAAAGGCTCACAGTCTATGAAAAAGTCTTGAAATTTCTCTAAAACGTAACTTTCGAGGCAATAAAAAAACAAATGAAATATTTACAAGATGACTTGAGTTATATTTTACTGCTTAGACTACTTGAGTTATATTTTACTGTTTGGATTAAAATATTTCTGAATGAAACTAAAGAAACATCTCCTAATAATATAATTACAATTATCCTTAAGTTGATATCCACTTATATTTTTATTACAGAGCAAGAGTGGCGCGTTTTAGAAGAAGCAGTTCAAATACTGACACCCTTTAACACAATAATCACAATCCTATCCGGTGAAGAATCTGAATAAATTATGTTGGACAGTAAACTTTATCCCATTTATAGCCCACGTTTCTTTTGTTTCATTCTGAAGCTCCTTAATATATTTTACGTTAACTAAACCGATTAGAATAATAATTGACAAACTCTGTTTGCGACTAAACGAGAGTTTCTAGGAGAATTAAAGTATAAATGTTTACATTAGCTACTGAAAAGCTTTACTTCTGCGTTAGTTTTGTAGTTAGATTGAAAGTTACTAATTTGATCAATGACATAAAACTAATACATCTGTCCACATTATACTATGAATTTCAAAATTAGAAAAAAAATCTGTCAGCTAACGTAGCACTTTAAGCAACACAAAAAAGAGCGAAGAAAGAGAGAGAGAGAGATTAACATAAAAGAGAGATTAAATAACAACAAATTAGAACTTATTTTAAAAGATACGCGGACGTCAGCGGACTCGAATCACTACCTGATCCGATTAAAGGAATGCTCAGCGGAAAGTGTATGTCTGCGCCACAGCACATATACAACCTGCGCGGCATCAATCGGAGGTAACCGGAGGTCTCCGATTGAAAGCGCGCAAACAACTGCTCCGGAGAAAACCTAATCATAAGCAGCACTAGTTGAAAGTACAATGAAGAGTAATAAAATGAAGTAAAAAAAAATATTACTTAGAGTTATACAAGTTATTGTGTAAAATGGATAATGAATCTCTCAATACCATTAGACAAGAATTGTTAATATCCTAATTAGAGAATTTAAGAGAAAGCAGAATGGTTTTGGTTAACTTAAATGAAGTCCCCCTAGCGCCAAAAAGAAGTCCTTTCACTTCCCATGTATTAATATTCTTTTTGTATCTCTCACTGAAGTGAGGCATACATGGGTTATAAATAGACTTCTTTTCATCGTTAACGTTACTGTCTTTTTGATCATCCTTCTCAAACTGGACAGTGGGGTCAAGAATGAGGCTTTATGATTCCGGTGATTGATGGCTAACAATATACAGTATTTGTATTTAAAGATTGTATTGTGGTTATGTATCGAGTTTCTTTTTTTTTTTTTTTTCTTTTTTTTTTTTTCAAATGGGCTTAAGTACAGAATTTTAGGGACTTACAACATAAGCAGGAAATAATTTTTGATTGTCATTCCAATATTATATGGATACATTATTATCGCATCTATGAAGTAATTCATTGAATATGGCAACGCAATAGTTTCTTTAGCTTTCCTTAAATTTACCAATTCTGGATTATGGCCCTTCTGGAAAAGAGCGATTCATTTGGGAGCATGATAAATTATATAAATTAATAGTAGAGCGACATAAAGAACACGAAGGAATAAACCGTTTTAGAACACGTAAATCCCAGAATATACAAGCCTATGTCACCAGCGAATAGGGATTATAAAGAATGTACACTTCGCGTCGGTACCTTTGATGCAGCCGGACTGATTTCAATGACCTTCAAGCCAGCTAAAGCGTGAGATTCTGCTTTCTCCCTAGAGTTGGCGCTGACATCACACCAGCTAGCAGTCGACACAGCGGAAATATAACACATATAATTAATACATCTAGGTACATTATGTACTCAAATAAAATAAATTGGATCCATAAAATAATAAATCCGTCATTAACTGTAATGTCTAGACTCTAGAGTTCCTTCATAATGAGAGTTGAGACGTTGACTCCAACAACAATTAATATATGTAATGATTTGATAGCGCTGAAAATGAAAAAACAAAACTCTTACGAGAAGTAAAACCATATACCTATATTATATTATATACAAATATTAAACGAATTCGATACTTAATTTTATAATATATTATATTATTTATAATATAATTTATTATATCTGAAATATAAAATATTATTATTACAACTAGTTTGTCACTGAGAAATAAGGAAAAGCCGTTAACTTGAATTTATTTGAAGCAAAGCGTTACTGGATTATGCAATAAGGTAGGCGATGTTTGGATCCTCTGTCTCAACTCTATTCTCAATTATTATCTTAGCGTATGCTCGATTACACTAATCACTAGCGCTTGAAAGTGGAACTAAACGCTGGCGCACAGAGAAACAAAACACAGGAAATTTCGCTCAGTGTCCATTCATTATAATCCCTATTGGCTAATGTCACTTTATGAACTATTATTATTATTATTATTATTTTCTCCGTATATCTAGCAGTTTAAAATAAGATTCGCAATGAAAATGAAAATTATTGTAATGTACAAAATAGTGAGGTCAAACAGAAAAAAGGCAGTTACGAATCTTTATAAACCAGCAAGATTTACTACTAACTCAACGCTAATGCTTCCTCTTTCAGGTACAAGGAAAATATGAAGAAGCTTTCGAAAAAACTGATTGATCAACCTGAGAATCCTCTGGATTGCGCAGTCTGGTGGGTTGAGTACGTCATCAGACATAAAGGAGCGCGTCACCTCCGCTCAGCAGCTCTGGACCTCACGTGGTACCAGTACCTGTTGCTGGACGTCATCGCCTTCCTTGTAGCGTTTATCATAATCATGATATGGGTTACTTACAGAATAACCCGTTTTGTAAATAAAATACTATCTGTAGTAATGTCACGAGAGGTCTGAGATTTATCTGGAAAATATCAGACCTCGAGTGGCATTTATTAGGACTATTTCGTGAATAAAATAAAAATGTAAATAATATATCCCTAAAATTCGATCACAAAATGTTAATAATTGTTTATTACGAATATTTAACCTATTCAGACATTGTGAAGTTGAAATACTCTTAGATGAATATCAATTACTGCAATAAAGAAATTCGATGTTATTATTCAGTAATGCCAATTGCGAAATACAGGTTTAACAATGTTAATTACATGTACTGCACTTTTCTCTTACTATTATAACATAAATACATTTTCCTTATCTGCTAAAATCATAATTTAATTTAACAGTAACAGTGGGGACAGCTATATACTAATGCTTATGTATTCACAGCGAGACATGTTGCTACACAGTGAAGCCATCTCTGTATGGATAGGCCTAATTAAAACACGAATTTTATTACGCCATACGCAAGACAGTTTAATTAAAAGACCTTATTATTACTATGCAAGGTCACTGGGTTTGATATGCGATGATGTTACATAAATTTGAACATCTGACTTTCTATTAAATGTTTCATTTCATTCACAAGATACAATTTTATAGGCTACTTATTGGTTAAGTTACCTGTGGCAGCAGGATCAATGTCAGCTGTGTCTTATTTCGACCGTTACAATCAGTACTACACGAAAGCATTTTTTATAGCTCGACAAACGCATTCTCGCTGTAGTGTGTAACGGAACTAAAGCTGCATCTACACCGCAGGCAGTGATCTACACAATTCAATATTCCAATCGCGTATGCGTGCAATCTGGGAAGAATATTGAAAGAATCAAGTTTAAAAGGTACGTTCAATTAAGATCCATGAAGATTGCACCGTTTTGAACGTCGTCTTCACTGCGTAAATATATTAATTAATATTAAATATCAATCTTGCATTCATTGCTTTAAAGTTGAAAGAAAAGTTTAACCGTGTAGTTGCATCTTAATGTATTCATGATCATCACTTTCCGGGGAAACAGTTGGCGACAACGACTAAACAAAAGAACGACCATGCGATAAATTGATAGCGATAAATCTAGCTGCAAGAATTATCGCAAAGTCTGACGGTGATTGGTTGGAATTAAAAATTTCATTACACTTCATTGGTCGAAAATGGAATGACGTCATAAAACTAAATAGTCATCGTAATATAGGCAAATTAAAATTATACCACAATCTAGTGCAATGTTCCGCAACCGACTGGTGTGACGCGAACTTTTACCTATTATTGTACGAAATTAATAAAATTAATACAAATTAAATTAAAATTAAATTCCTCTCTCTGATGGCACAATTAGCCGCCAAGTTAATGACATGACCAGTAACATCCAAGACATTATGAAGGAGAAAATAAAGAGCGGTCAGAAGTTATTACTTTAGATCGACGATATTAGTGGTCACGCACAACTTCTTTTCTACATTCGGTACATTCATGGGGATGTAATTGCATTTTTTTTTTCCATAGAAGCGCCCGAGCGAGCAATCGGTGAAGAAATATTTCGTACAACTAATGAATATGTGGTCCGTAATGAATTAACATGGGAGGATTGCGTCAGAGCTTTACAGATGGAGCCGCCTCTATGAAAGGATTCGTGGCTGAAGTACGTGAAGTGCAGTATATCCTAACATACGGAGCAACCATTGTCTCATTCACCGCGAAGCCATTGTTGCTATACTTGTTTTTTTTAAAGATGGGACATGATAGGAGCGTTGCGATCGGAAATAACTGAATGTCACATAGCATGGTAGGCCTGTTGCTATGTAACAACGGTTGAGTTGCCAAACTTACAGTTCCCACGTGGCGAGTGCTTAATACATAGCTCTCTTGGCGACATTTATTGTGCACACAATGTTAGCATTGGTACGTTTCGTCTTTGATTCTCTGTCGATTTTTGTATCGTTTTCTTACCTTCGCTTTAATTGTCAATGAATGTTTTAACGTCAGCTACATGAATAAATATATATATTTATCCATGTCAGCTTCTTAACGACAATTGCTAGCTTCCATCAGCTGGTAGCATGGTAGTCCATATTGGCAACATGGCACTGTAGTTCCAAGCTCGGCCGCTTAACTGTCATGTCCCATCTTTCAAAAAAACAAGTATAAGTCTTTGCCATCTCCTCTGAAAACTGTGATGCAGGAAGTAGTAAAAGTTAGTAAGTTTTCATTTTCAACTTTATATGACTATATCTAACACACGCGGTTTCTAATAATACGTGTTACTAAAACATATTATACCATTGCCCAATATGTTCGTTATTTTGTTTGTTTTTTGTGTACATTTAAAGATGGGCGGATATGTTTGTGAAGACGACGGGCAAACAGTGGTCAAGAAAAGCAAGGGACAAATCTCAGTGGAAAGAACTAGGACTAATACGAACTAGAAATAGTAATGTTACAATGTATAGTGTTAATAGGTTACAATGACGACTACTGCTATATACAGTAGAACCCCGATTATCCGTCACCCTATTAACCGATTATCGGATTATCCGACTTTTTTTCCTAGTTTTTTTTTTTATTGCAGAAAAAATTTGAAGTACAGTGAAACCTGTCTAAAGCGGCCATCTGAAGTTACCTTGTAAAATGGCCGTTTTATCAGGTGGCCGCTTGATTAAGGTTGCGGTTTTTTATGAATCAGCATGAAAGTACTGAATTTCATTGACTTTTTAGGACTGTGCGCGTACAGGAATCGTGCATATTATTGCCAGCCTCTTCCATTCTTGCAACTAGCCTTTTCAAAACTCAATTTCTTCGCCCTCGCACACTTTAACCATTCGTAAACGAAATCATTCACATTACTAAACACAGATTCTCTCTTCTTTTTTTGGCCACCATGCATATTTTCCTCCCATTGTTTTAATATTTCATCTTGATTATACCGTGTATTTGTGTCCTTCCACATTTGAATATTTCTGCAATTTTTCTCGCAGATGTTCCCTTCTCGCTTTCTTCAATCATTTTTCGTCTCACCTCTAAACTTAATACCACTCTAGATTTATTGTTAGACTCAAACTAACGTCACAGTTCCTCTGAATCAACTGAATGAAAAGAAGAAAAATTCGTAAAAGCTGGTCCAAATAGAAAAAGACGGAAAGAGGAGAAAAAAAAATAAAAAAATTTCGAATGGTTAACTACTGACCTAAAACATACTGCGACATTTTCGATAGAAAACGTCCGTGTTTCAATCCTTTAAAAACGAGTAAGAATTTATAGCTGTGCAGGGTCGGAGTGGAAAGTGACAAAAGAGTCATAAAACTAACCAACTAACCCCAAGATATGGACGGTGTACTGTTGTACACTTAGCTGTTGTACTCGTGATATTGCTCTCTGTCCTCTAACCATCGAAAAAATAGGTCAGACAGTATCCGTGAAAAAAATTTTTGTTGGACAGTGACAGTTATAGTCAGGTTCCGATCCAAAGAGACCCCGGCCGCTGGCCGAAGCATGAGGTGGCCGCTAAATAAAGAGAGAATTTGTATTGATCTTATGGAAAATCCAATTGGTTCCAGAGAAAATTGGCCTTTTGGCCAGGTGGCCGTTTAAATGAAGTGACCGCAAAGGCAGGTTTCACTGTACTGTACAATATGTTTCTAGGTACTTTTCCAAAAGTGCTTTCACCCTTACACGGTATATACGTACTTAGTAGGAATGCTTCGCTGTCGGTAATAGAAACAGTTACTTGTAAAATAGTCACTACCTACTTTCAAAGAAATTACGGCACGAAATTTCACAAACCTGTGTACCATTCAGACCTTATCCTTAGTATTCGAGTGGCTGTATGTATAACTTCTATGCAAAATGTATTTCACAATTATTGTCAAAAGAAAACGTATTGTGTTAATTATCGAAAAAAAAATTACAAATATTTGAGAGGTTTGAAAAAGGAAAAACTGTGGTTAATGTTGTTTCAAAGTACGAGAGTACAACTGAAAGCGATTTAATAAAAAATAAGGGTAAGGTGTATAAAATATGTAAATCTCCAACATGAGACTTCTACTATTCTTGTATTTCCACAATCAACCTACATCCCGTGGTTTCCAGAAGCCGTCGTTGACAACCGAACTTTTAATGAACTCCTAATCCACTACAAAGCACGTTAAATATAAGACCATGAAGGAAACCACAAAATTGTAGGCCATAGTTTTATGCACTTAATTTATGAAAATCTTTTATGAAACGGATTATCCGATTTTTTCGATTAACCGTTAAGTCCACCTCCTTCATTACCACGGATAATAGAGGTTCTACTGTAGTATACATTAGTTTTAAAAGTATATAGACCGACAAAGTGCAATCTCGCCTGGAATGGCTCACCATCCCTTTTATAGAAGACCTTTGCCTTTCACGGGACATAATGGCTAAATTCATTCATTCGTTCATCCTTTCATTCATTCATTCATCCATCCATCCATCCATCCATCCATCCATCCATCCATCCATCCATCCATCCATCCATCCATCCAAGCGGAGTACGAAAGGAACTAACTCAACGCTAGTTTAGCCCTACAGTCTTACTAATAAACCATGTATAGTTTTTATACGAGACTTATGCAGAGTTGAGACAGAAACCGTTACTAATAAACCGTGAATAAGCTATGGACGTATAAACAGGCTGTAACTATACAATGGGAATTGCTTTGCAGTAGTTATATACACGAAACCCCTTGTTTAAGTGTTGTATATAGGGAAAAAATGGCCGCCCCTTTAACAGTTGTTCGTAACGACTGTTATTTTATGATGATGTTTACCTTGTAACCACAGAAGAACAAACCAAAGATCATTGAATTATTAGAATAATATTGCTGTAGCTTGTACTCTTTGACCAAAATGTAGTGTGGTAATCGATTAGAACCAGTTGTATTACCGATATTTAACATGCCAGACTAGAGCGCTCTACACGATCCAGTAGAGAACCTCAAATATTCTATTACCTTTCGTAACGAAGTAATGACGAAACTATGACGTAGCTGTGTAACAGTTATACTGTTATACACGAAATATGTAGTGATTATTGGTAAGGAATTTACACACGACTTATAAAAGAGCTACTCATTGAATAAGTATAAGACAGTTAAACGTCTGTATATAGAGCTTTTATTAGTAAGACCGCTAGTCTAGACCCTAAGTGATATGCGACATGCGAAAAGAGTTGAGCCACGGTAGTCCAGTGTAACTGGATGCTTTGAAATATGAAGTGCGGTAGTTCAGTACTTACTTACTTTTAAGGAACCCAGAGGTTCATTGCCACCCTCACATAAGCCCGCCATTGGTCCCTATCCTGAGCAAAACTAATCCATTCTCTATCATCATATCCCACCTCCCTCAAATCCATTTTAATATCATCTTCCCATCTACGTCTCGGCCTCCCTAAAGGTCTTTTTCCCTCCGGCCTCCCAACTAACACTCTATATGCATTTCTGGATTCGCCCATACGTGCTACATGCCCTGCCCATCTCAAACGTCTGGATTTAATGTTCCTAATTATGTCAGGTGAGGAATACAATGCGTGCAGTTCTGCGTTGTGGAACTTTCTCCATTCTCCTGTAACTTCATCCCTCTTAGCCCCAAATATTTTCCTAAGCACCTTATTCTCAAACACCCTTAACCTATGTTCCTCTCTCAAAGTGAGAGTCCAAGTTTCACAACCATACAGAACAACCGGTAATATAACTGTTTTATAAATTCTAATTTTCAGATTTTTCGACAGCGGACTGGATGATAAAAGTTTCTCAACCGAATAATAACAGGCATTTCCCGTATTTATTCTATGTTTAATTTCCACCAGAGTATCAATTATATTTGTTACTGTTGCTCCCAGATATTTGAACTTCTCCACCTCTTCAAAAGATAAATTTCCAATTTTTATATTTCCATTTCGTACAGTATTCTCGTCACGAGACATAATCATATACTTTGTCTTTTCGGGATTTACTTCCAAACCTCTTTACTTGCTTCCAGTAAAATTCCCGTGTTTTCCCTAATCGTTTGTGGATTTTCTCCTAACATATTCACGTCATCCGCATAGACAAGCAGCTGATGTAACCCGTTCAATTCCAAACCCTGCCTGTTATCCTGGACTTTCCTAATGGCATACTCTAGAGCAAAGTTAAAAAGTAAAGGTGATAGTGCATCTCCTTGCTTTAGCCCACAGTGAATTGGAAACGCACCTGACAGAAACTGACCTATACGAATTCTGCTGTACGTTTCACTGAGACACATTTTAATTAATCGAACTAGTTTCTTGGGAATACCAAATTCAATAAGAATATCATATAAAACTTCTTTCTTAACCGAGTCATATGCCTTTTTGAAATCTATTAATAACTGATGCACTGTACCCTTATAGTCCCATTTTTTCTCCAATATCTGTCGAATACAAAATATCTGGTCAATAGTTGATCTATTACGCCTAAAACCACATTGATGATCCCCAATAATGTCATCTACGGTACATATGGAGTTAATCTTCTCAAAAGAATATTGGACAAAATTTTGTACGACGTCAACAAAAGTGATATTCCTCGAAAGTTACTACAGTTAGTCTTGTCCCCCCTTCTTAAAGATAGGTACGATAATGGACTCCTTCCATTGTTCTGGTACAATTTCCTTTTCCCAAATAACAAATACAAGCTTATAAATTTCGTTAGATAATGCGCTTCCACCCTCTTGTATTAATTCTGCTGGAATTTGATCAATACCTAGAGACTTATAATTTTTCAGATTTTCTATCGCAATTTCGACTTCAGAAAGTGTGGGTTCGAGTATAAATGGCTCATCAGTTTGTATTTCAATTTCTATTTGGCCTAAGTATATTTAGTAGTTGTCCAAAATAGTTTTTCCATCTGTTCAGGATTGAATGACAGTATCATGACAATCTATTCTAGAAATGTAAGGAGTTAATCGTATACTGTATCCGAAGAATATATCGACAACTGATATCCATCGTTAAATTATGCTATTCCTGGAACCATGTGACAAATTACAACCCCAGCTGAAGTAACCCACTGAGGTCATCAACAGTGGATATAAACACATCATTTATTGAGGAACTCTTCACAGATAAATCTAAGCAGTTTATCATCTGAACTTGAATTGTCCAAAGGCATTATTCAGCATATTATTTTAAACAAATTGCAGTTTTGCATGTGCACATGGGTGCCATACTCGATATCCGGACAACTAAGCACGATGAATTATACCTTCCTTTAATTTACTGCAGTTTCCCGCTAAAACAGCGTCTTGACTGCCGATGACACATGGCTGTCATTTCACTGTCTACCTCAGGGCTGGGCATCAAGAACGAATTCTACTCTCTCACGGAGACACTTCTCTTCAACCCCTTTCTTCCCCGCCGAACACCGCGCAGCGTAGATTCCGTCACGGATGAATATTAAGCGTCCCCGTTTAGAGTTTGCATTCGCTCCAGGTGTCCAGCCCTAATCTGTCTGTAGCCGGCCAACTAAGAAATTAATACACTTCGCTTCATCAACGAGAAATGGGTTTGAAATTACATATTCTATGGCTACTGTTTTGTGTGGCGTAAGAAGTGTCATATAGGTGTAAGTCTAGCAACTCTTCTTATGTATGTCATTTCACTCGTTTCAATCTTCCTTCTATCAGATCTATTCAAGGCCAAATTTTCCTAACTATATATTTCAAAGCCATGTATTGTGGGTCCCTATCACCACGGCATGGCGCGTCCTCAGGTTGCGGATAGAGGAGACGGCCTCCAGATATGGAGGGTAGCTGCGAATATATTGAATAAGCAGTCGTGGACAGCCGATAAGGAGTGGTCCTCCAGCTTGGGGGTTGGGCGAAGGGTTAACAACCCATCACCGTAAAAAACAGCTTGTTACGAAACCTAACAATAAGCCTCGGAATAGGACTGATTCTCCGGCACGACCACAGCTGGATTTGAGGGAGGTGGGATATGATGGTAGAGACTGGATTAATCTTGCTCAGGATAGGGACCAATGGCGGGCTTATGTGAGGGCGGCAATGAACCTCCGGGTTCCTTAAAAGGCAGTAAGTAAGTAAGTACATATATCAAAGGAAGAACAATTGTTTGTAAGCGTCTGAAGTCTGATTAGTGTAATGTGTAGCTAATCGGCGATGTATTAAATGGATCGGGAAAGAAACTGGTCACCATACCTCATTATCTCCTGGTCTAGTTGCCTCATAAGTGGTGCTTTGTTGGTATCACTCCTGAGGTTCAGACCTGTCTTTGGACAGTTGACTAAACAACAACATCAGCACTGGAACGGCCATTGCAGTACATTGTAAAAATTTAGCAGTGTCGGTTCTAGTTTTATTTAATAGCCTAATAATAATAATAATAATAATAATAATAATAATAATAATAATAATAATAATAATTGATTTATTATTAATATTTCTGTGCTGAACAACAGCCAGAGGCCAGTTATAGTTCAGCACAATACACAAACAGAAGTTACAAAGGTGCAAAAACAAATAAATAATATCTTAAATCAAGAAAAACATACATAAATAAAATTGAGAACAAGAACAGTAAATACTAATAAACAAAACGAAACTATACCTTAAAAGGATCTAAATTGTGCCCATGCAAATTGGCATATTTTATGCATCTACAGACTGGAAAAAGTGATTTTGAATTTCTGTTATAAAAATTTGTTTGAAATCTTAATCCTTTTGTAGGAATACGAAGGCTGATATTGTTTATGATAGACTCACAATCAATATCACCCTTGATCACTTTGCAAAAAAATTGATAATCAAGATTTTGACGTCTAGAATAAAGGAAAGTCAGAGGAATTGGGTATAAATCGAAAAGCACATAAGGAAATAAATTGTCTTTGAATATTTTCCAATTTAACCGAATCAGTTGAAGTAATGGAATTCCAGGCTACAGATGCATATTCAAGTTTAGATCGAACCAAAGTAAAGTATAGAATTAATACAGACTCTGGAGTAGAAAAAGAATAAGTTATAGACCTTATTAAACCAAGCATTCTTATTGAATGATTATAAATATATTGAACATGATCGTGAAAGTATAATTTAGAATCGAGTAATACGCCAAGATCTTTAATAGAATTTTTCCTAATAATACAGACGTTATTAGGAGAATAATTAAACTTTATGGAAGTAGTTTTTCGTGAGTACGAAATGACAAAAGGTTTTGTTTCATTAATTTTCATCCCATTATCGTCAGACCAAAGTTCAATAGACTTAATATCATTTTGATGAGTTTGGCAACCGGCAGAACTATTTATTAAGCGAAAGATTTTGAGATCATCAGCAAATAACAGGTAGTTTGAACTTATTCTTTTACATATGCCATCTATAAATAATAAAAATAATAGAGGGCCCAATGTAGATCCTTGGGGAACTCCACATAAACAATTAAATTGGTCCGAGAATAATAATAATAATAATAATAATAATAATAATAATA
Organism: Periplaneta americana; assembly: GCF_040183065.1. Lineage (NCBI taxonomy): Eukaryota > Metazoa > Arthropoda > Insecta > Blattodea > Blattidae > Periplaneta > Periplaneta americana. Next base: position 54,265,904 of record NC_091123.1, read on the forward strand.
ATAATAATAATAATAATAATAATAATAAAATCCTTTCTAGAACAAAGATAAGCTACGACTATTTTTATATACAAATCTCTTTAGCCGCCCCACAAAGAATTTGGTATACAATAAATTTGACCAAAGTATTTGAGCAAGTGGCCGCTCAGGATGTCCTTCCGCGATTCTTATGTAGATTTAACAATTTCTGCTTCGACTGGATTTCATACAATTCCAAATATAAATGTTTAATGTAGATTCCGTTATCACGATTTCAGAACAATAACCAAGTATTATTATTATTATTATTATTATTATTATTATTATTATTATTATTATTATTATTTGTCATTTCGTACTCACGAAAAACTACTTCCATAAAATTTTATTATTCTCTTAATAACGTCTGCATTATTAGGACAAATTATATTAAAGATCTTGGTGTATTACTCGATTCTAAATTATACTTTCACGATCATGTTCAATATATTTATAATCATTCAATAAGAATGCTTGGTTTAATAAGGTCTATAACTTATTCTTTTTCTACTCCAGAGTCTGTATTAATTCTATACTTTACTTTGGTTCGATCTAAACTTGAATACGCATCTGTAGCCTGGAATTCCATTACTTCAACTGATTCGGTTAAATTGGAAATATTCAAAGAAAATTTATTTCCTTATGTGCTTTTCGATTTATACCCAATTCCTCTGACTTTAACTATGAGATTACCTGTTAATATTTTAACTGTTGCAGCCTTTATTCTAGACGTCAAAATCTTGATTATCAATTTTTTTGCAAATTGATCAAGGGTGATATTGATTGTGAGTCTATCACAAACAATGTCAGCCTTCGTATTCCTACAAAAGGTTTAAGATTTCAAAAAAAAAAAATTATAACAGAAATTCAAAATCACTTTCTCCAGTCTGTAGAATGCATAAAATATGCCAATTTTAATGGGCACAATTTAGATCCTTTTAAGGTATAGTTTCGTTTTGATTATTATTAGTATTTACTGTTCTTGTTCTCAATTTTATTTATGTATGTTTTTCTTGATTTAAGATATTATTTATTTATTTTTGCACCTTTGTATCTTCTGTTTGTGTATTGTGCTGAACTATAATTGGCCTCTGGCTATTGTGCAGCACACAAATATTAATAATAAATAAATAAAAAATAAATAAATTATTATGCTATTATTATTATTATTATTATTATTATTATCACTCATCGTTACCACCTATTATGGCACAATAAAATCAATAAAATGTTACTGATCGAACGGAAAAATATGTAGCTCTAAAAATTCCTGAAACGTCACGTTTTGCAAGGAATGCCATAAGTCATAAATATTTATTGCTGGCACATTTAACTCCTATGTCTGTAACAAACGCCACTATATATTAAAAATATGACATTTCAGTCGGGCTTTGACATATTACTTTACACTTCATATATATATACCAGCTCATATCCTAAGAAACTTGTCAGTCTCGAAGTATTTAAAAAAAAGGTTTGGAGGTACTGTATTAAATGTATGTACTGTATATATGGAACTAGTTACGTTATTACGATGTAGTACTAGTGGTGGTAGTAGTAGTAGTAGTAGTAGTAGTAGTAGTAGTAGTAGTAGTAGTAGTAGTAGTAGTACTAGGGTTGGATAAAAAGTAATGGCAACAGTTCGATATTTCTGACATGGCTTTATTCACAGGAGTACAACATTTACGTACCTTCTATATAGTCGCCCCCCCCTTATTTATTATCTTTTTCCAAATGTTTGGAAGGCGTCGTATAACATCAGCGCGTCCATCTTTGTTAATGTTCCGTATTGACCGCCCTAAAACACGGATAAGTTCATCTCTGGTATTGTACCGGATCCCTTGCAGTGATTCTTTCACTTTGGTGAAAAGATCGTAATCGCATGGATCATATCGGGTAAGTACGGTGGATGTTCCAGTAGTCCGCGTTTTCCGTCTGGCTTGAAGGTACAGCGTGGTGCAGTATTACCCCATCAATGCCATACGCCACAATGAACATCTCTTTCACAGCACTTTGTGTAGGGCGCACTTTCTTTGGACAAGGAGAACCGGGATGCTTCCATTCATTTGATTGGCGTTTCAAGTTTGGTTCATACGAGCGAGTCCAGGTTTCGTCCATAGCGACGATTCGTTCAAGAAAGTCGTCACCTTCCCTTTGGTACCGGTGCAACAAGGCCTTCCCGGAACGCTTTAACCCATCGTGCAACTGTGCGATATGGCAACGCTGCATCGCCACATGCTTCGCGCAGTTCCTGAAAATATTCTTGTGCACTACGACCTCGTGCCATTTCAATTTTGTCCAGGAACGTTGCTCTAGTTTTGTAAAGATGGTCTTAGGCGCTCGCACTATCCCTATGAAAGTGAACGTTCTACACACTGCAGTAGATTGATGGAGTACTGTCACCGCTGGCTACACTCACTCATCTAACAGTCCTTGTTCATGTCCACACAGCTGGCAGCTTTCGAACGCACATTGTCACGTGACAGCAGTATTGCCATTGCTTTTTATCCAACCTATTTAGTAGTAGTAGTAGTAATAGTAGTAGTAGCAGTAGTAGTAGTAGTAGTAGTAGTAGTAGTAGTAGTAGTAGTAGTAGTAGTAGTAGTAGTAGTTTATTTAGGAATACTCTTAATTGTAGAAGTTATTCACTGTCGAAATTAAACGTGGGCAAGAACGGTAATAGTACATTATGCAACGAGCCTATAATGGTAGTAATTAAGACGCGAGTATGTTTGTTTATGAAACGAGCGCAAGCGAGTTTCATAATTTTCATACGAGCGTCTTAATTACCATTATAGGCAAGTTTCATACGACTTTCTACGCTCGACCATATTTCTAACTTGAAATTATTCATAAGTATTCATGTTATGTAAGTGAGGAGCGGAACTGACCTGAATTGTGAGATGTGCGCAGACGCGAAAGTATTGATTTTTTTCCGAGGCACGAATGTCATTGACCTTGATATAATCTAGAGAATAACATGAACATTAGTCTTGATATAACCTGGAAATTGGTTTAGAATTGAAAAGCGAGATGACAAATTGAATTTATTTGAATATTATTTACAATTAACGCTAGTAACTGTAACTGAACATAACCTTCTGCGACAGTATTGGATTTCCAGCCTCCGTGAATTTTCGCTAATTGTCTTTCGATTGCATATCCAAGAATAATCGATACTTGCGGTTTTATAATGGTACAATGGTGATTTCTCATTGGCTGAACAAATGAATTATAATGAATAGGTGTACTTTAATGAGGTGCATTAAAGGGCTACTACCAGGTGTATAATTACTACATTTCGGCATGGTCGAGCATAAAAAAAATTGCATACATACTCGACATTAATCTACGAAGCAAGATCCAAAGCATTCTTCTCTCCCTAAGCAAGCGATGCTCTGGATACTAGGCAATCAGTCCAAGCGGGAAACGAACTCACGCTCGAGCACACCTCCGGATCAGTACGAAAACGCACCCACCATCTCAACAGGTGCTGATTTTGTGCACATGATCTTTTTTCCAAAACTAAAGCAGAAGAACTAGAATTACGATTTTCTTGTCACACATTATCAATGAGAAACTAAAATCAATAGATCCTATACATGTACCCTACCTTATATAAAAATGCAGTTAATGCTTCTTGAAATGTGTTTCAAAACATTAGCAACAACAAACATAAAAGAAATCGTCCGATGCCTAGCAACTCAAACACAAATCAGCAGAACATAATGTATTAGGAAAAGGTTTTTGAGAGGACGTACTACTGGGTCAGCGGATTATTTGTGAAACGTGAGGACGGCTTGAAGTTAACGGGCCGCGGTGCGTTTGCTCCCGGCTGGTCGGCAATGATATTTCGCTGTTAAACTCGCAGCAGTAGAGTGACTGTCCATCAAATTACAATTTTTTTTATTTTTAGAGGTCATATACTCATCCATGTCATATAAGCAGATGCTGTAACTGTCTACCTTCATTTTTCACACATTTAAAGCATCTATTTAGAAAATTATCCATCACATTTCTCAGTTGCCTTTGAGGAATTGAATTAATCTCTTGACGGATGTTATTCTTTAGTTCATCTAAGGTGTGTGCATTTATCCAGTACAATTTAAATTTAACGTTTCTCAAAGATAATAACCGCAGGAGCTAGATCGGGAGATCGAGGGGGCCATATTTTATTAGTGATGACCATTGTCGAATACTTCATTAATTGCCGGCAAGGAAACATTTACCTATGAGATGCTGTAAAGTCCTGCTGGAAAAACGCAAAACTATGTTTCCTTACGCTCAATTCGAGGGGGGGGGGCGAAGAATTATTACAATAGGTTTGCAGATATAAGTTATTAAAAAATTTAATGTATTATTTTGTAACTGCTTAGTGCGCACCACACTCCAAATTGTTGCTTATGAAAGGGTTCCTCATAGAGAAGATTAGGTTTTTCGCAACTCCAGTATTAGTTATTTGGTATTAATATAGCCATGGAAGTGAATAATTGGAACAAAGGTTCTACCGAAAAAAATGAAATTAGGATAAATTTCTCCGTCATGCATTTTACACAAAATCCATTCCCAAAACCTACTCTTAAGTACTGAATCACCCGGTTTAAGTTCTTGCATCACAATACTGTTTTAAATTATGTAACTTCATAATCTTTTGTACGAAAGTCTAGGAAATTCCCGTTTTCTGAGAAAGACGTCGAAGAGACTTTTAAGGAAATTTTCCATCCTGTGTCTAATGGCACCCAGAGTTTCTAATCTTGAGAACTTTCACCTTCACGACAACCAAGTTAACCAAGTTATGAATCTAAGTAAGACCTGGAACTCGAACATCTAGGAATTTCTCTTGAAATAATCTCCTGGATGCACTAGCGGATTCAGTACGCAGATATAAACCTACGAAACACATGAACATATGTAAAGAAATACAAGAATATATTAAGTCTGTTATTCCATTTCGCATTTATTTCCCTAGCAGACCGTATACTGTCGAAATAAAATTGAATTCAAACGCAAACTTACTAGGCACTTGGTCAGTAATTGATTTCTTGTAAATAGTTTCCTCAATCTATCACAAAATATTTCAATATCCAGTAATTTCATCACTATACAATTTTGTTATTCTAGGTTTAATTTGTAATTCAGTAAATATAAAATATTCTTTGTTTTTCTATGACTATTACACTCTTACTACGTCATACTACTTTTGACCAATAAAACAGTACGAAAGGACGTATTTCAACCAACCATGGCTGCTTATCGCACAATTTTATCGCGTCCCTAGCATTTGTTTAATTTTATCGCGTCCCTAGCATTTGTTTCTTTGTTTGCCAACATTTGAAACTGCGCTGGTCTGGACGTCAAAAATATATATAATTGCAAACCACTCCAGTCGATGCACAGAAGTTTCAAATATGACTCGCATTGGCATTCAAGAACAAGAATTAATAAAAATCACTGATCATACCTATGCATCTTCTGAAATCCGATTTACAAATAAATGAAGAGCACCATTCGGAAATCCTGAACAAGTTGAATACACCATGTAGGCCTAAATCAACGAGTTCCACTTCTATTACGCACACGTCCAATATAACATAAATTGAACCACCAACCACATTCAAATTTTAAAATTGTACATTCAATAATTATTCCTTTTAAAATTATTCATTCGGAAATCCTGAATAAGTTGAATATAGGCCTAAATCAACGAGTTCCACTTCTATTATGCACACGTCCAATATAACATCAATTGAACCACCAACCACATTCGAATTTGAAAATTGTACATTCAATAATTATTCCTTTTAAAATTATTCATGTTTATTTTTTATGTCATCGTCGTTAAATAAAACTTTTCTAGCACTTGTGCATATTAGTTAGGTTATGTTATAGCTTCTGCTATATGATATTATGGATAGTCACGTATCAGAGATTGTTTAATATTAAGATTTATTGAAAATCATCTATCAAGTGACGTTGATTACTGGGATTCGGATAATTGAAGTGGAATGCAACTATCTTAATAAAAATGAAACTGAATCAACAAAGCCTTCTTGACTAGTAACAGGCCACAGAGTTCAATGATGATTCCATAGTTGGCACAACTGATACCGGTAACAAGAAAACATCATCATAAAACACTACTGCCATCTAGCGTAATGTTGAGATGGTACAATAATACATTTGAAGACAGTTGTATTTTCGTAAGCCAATTAATATTTTATTGTACACTTTGTTACTTCTAATCTTTATATAGCCTACTTTCTTCTAATCGTGTAATAGTCAATTAAATCCCACTCGAGTTTTGATTTTCTCTAGATTAATCTGCTCGTGTTCCACTCGCAGATTTATCGATAAAATCAAAACCTCTAGTGAGATTACTGTTGATAAATTATGTAGCTTTAATTAGTGAGGTAATCTTTTCGTATTTTGATTTTTATTGTAATTGTAATTGTAAATTTAATACTAATTGTAATTTTATTTGAAATTGTAATTGTAAATTTAATACTAATTTTGTAATTTTATTCTTCATATTATAGTTGGAATCTCCTGGTAGAGGGGCAGAGAAGGCCTTACGGCCTTATCTCTACAAGGTTAAATAAATAAATACTACTACTAAATACTATACTGAACAGTCTGATAGGCTATCAGAAATGTGTAGAGAATAAGGTAGACAGTTCCAACACCTCCGTTCATGACATGAGTAAGCTTACTCATATATAACTTTTCTTTTTAAATAAGAATAAGTAGTAGTTTGTTAGATAGTCACTTCAGGTTTTTATTTTATTATTAATGATATAATTTATTTTATTGAATGGAATATCATTAGTGTGCCGCGAATTTAACAGTGAAATCTTGTTGTCGGCAGGAGGAAGCATATGCTTCGCGTCCCGTGAACTCCATACTACGCTCACGTTTCATAGATAATCCGCTCACCCAGTACTAGAATAGTAGAAATAGTGAAAGCAGTAGTAGCAATATCAATTTATTCACCGTAATAGAAGTTCAATAATATTATTCCTCATTATACGTTGCACAATTTGTGTGCTAGAAATTTCCATGAAACTGCCTACTTTATAAGGTAAAGGTGCCTAATTCCGTGATAAAATTTAAATTGACTGCCATGGAGTTGTGGTCTCTAACTTTTAAGTTTTTGAAATACATAACAGATGCCAGGAGATGTCTTCTTTTCAATTCTATTGACTACCCGCCTTTTGAATAGAAGCAGTTAACTGCAGAAGCTTTTGTTCAGGGAAAGGTGGTTGACCTGTAAGTTTTTCTCTCTCTTGTGACCGCTCCTGAAGAAACAATTTATATTTTCATATTTCTCCTTCCTGGCTCACTTGACCAGTTATGCCAACGCTAAATTGTGAAAATTAATGTCTATGAAGGAGAATAATTCGTGGAAATAATAATAGAAATAAGTTATAGAAAACCTCAATTATAATTACAATAAAATAATAGGGCATATGTTTAACTTAATTACTGCTGTTAGAAATATAAATAATGAGAAATAATTGTGTTATAATTCAATTTATTCAAATTTAATTTTGTATTGAATTTAACTTTCTGTTTACTTTGATTATATATTATATTAATATGTAATATGTATTCCTGTAGTTACACAAGGATTTTCTATTAAATTTGTCACTTAGGCCCTTTTTCTATGTTGTAATTTATTAACAATATTAAAACAATATACCATGATTTTAGTGTGTTTTTTCCAAATACATGTTTGTTTTCTGAGCAGTTAATGAGGATTAGTTTAATATCACGGAATTAGGAAACCACTGTCACGGAATTTGGATCCCTGTCACGGATTTAGAAGCCACTGTTTAACAATGGAGAATCATAATATATTATATACCAAACTTATGAAACTGATGACACTGAATGTTGTAAAAACTGTAGCTAAAGGTCCAAATAACGTCATTTAGGTGTTATTTGAAAATTTGTGTTACAATTTTGGCATAAATATAGACTTTATTAAATATGTCACGGAATTAGGCAACCTTACCCTACATATCGCACAAGAGCAAATTATAAATTATGTCCAAACTCTATTTCAGGACACTAATGACATCGCCTAGACAATAAGTATGGAGAAAGTTATGTATCTTCTTCATTTCATTTGCTTCATGTCTGCGGCAGTTTCGGGAGCAAGAATTTTAGGAGTATTTCCCACACCACCAAAAAGTCATCAAATTATATATCGATCACTGATGAGAGGATTACAATTACGTGGCCACGAGATTGTAATCATCACCACGGATCCTAAATGGGACACGAGTGTAAAAAACTACACGGAAATAGACCTATCGATTTTAAATGAACACTGGAAGAAAAGATATAATTTCGTTTCATTAAATCTGGGAATAATCGGCTTTGTAACAGATTTATTGTACCTTGCTACAGATGCATGTAAAATAATGTTCAACACTCCTGATGTTCAGCGATTGCTACAGGAAGGAAATAAGTTCGATGTGGTAATAACAGAATGGGTGGCACTTCCATGCTCTAGTGCATATGCATACCATTTCAAGGCACCTTCGATCGGCATCACGCCGTTTGCATTAATGTATGGAGAATTAGATTCCCTGGCAAATCCTTCTAACCCGGCGTATACAACAGACCTTAATATCTCGTCCTCAGATCGAGCTACATTCTGGGAGAGGCTGACACGTTTCTTATATTCATTGTGGTTCAGATATATATGGTTCATGATACTGTTACCTGCTCAGGACAAGATTGCAAGGGAGCACTTTGGAAGAGATATGCCAAATATCGAAGACTTGAACAAAAATGTTAGTCTGGTACTTGTGAACCACGTAAACACAATAGCATATGTAAGGCCCTATGTTCCAGCCATTGTAGAAATAGGAGGAATTCATCTGAGGGAACCTCAACCATTAAATTCAGTAAGTTACTTTATTTTGCTTAATAATTAATTTCATCTACTTCATTTCCATCCGTCATTGTTAGCATCATCAGCAGCAGCATAATCATCATCATTTTGACCTAAATGAAAAATTTTCAGGTTTCAGCTCCTAAGGGAAGATTGTAAGGTATTTGTTCAAAAATATAAAGTTTCGGAATATGTATGATAAGACTTTCTTGTGTTAAATTCTAACGTACCTTGTTTACACGTTTCGACCTATTTATGGGTCATCCTCAGAACTGGTCGTTGTTGGTTTTGGCGCCTCTTCTTTGTTTCCTGAGAGGGTATGTTCGTGTGGTATAATGTAGAGTCAAAGAGTGTGTGTGTTCTGAAATTGAGTTGTGTGTTGAGAATTTCGTTGGGGTGTATTTTCGTGTGTCTGTATATTTCATATTGTTCTAGTGTGTTTAGTTTCTGGCTTTTTGATTGGATGTGTAGTATTTCCATGTCTGTGTTGATGTCTCTGTGTGTGTGGTTAGCATTTGTGATGTGTTCTGCATATGTGGAGGTGTTTTGTAATTTTGTTATGGCTATGATGTGTTTTTTGTAACGTGTTTGAAATGATCTGCCTGTCTGTCCTATGTAGAAGTTGTTGCAGGTGTAACAGTAGTATAGGTCGTCTGGCAACAAACATTTCAATGTGCACAGAAACCAAGTGCTCCTACCGATCCTACCAGCTTAGCACATGACGTCATTGTTCCACGCCAACTAACTGATAAGGAAAGACATAACAGAGAGGTAGGTCATTTTGTACTTTAAGACTGACCTGAAGTACACCGATTATTTAGTCCTGACAGCTCAGCGACGCGAAAGAGGGGAACAAATAGAAGTAGTGGGGAGAGCTCCGGAGTAGAGATAAGGGCGAGCGGTCGGTAAAGGAATGCAGTAAAGCTTAATTGTACTAGAAACATTCGGCTCTACCGCACGCATGACATCCGATCGCTCCGAAGGTAAGCGAGTAACTAACCCAAACACCCCCTGGCGTAACTAAATGGACTTGCCTGACCCAGGCGCACATCTCCGGCGACTGTCAGGACTAAATAATCGTACTGTAGTATGATTACGACATTGATAGATTACACTATCTAGAGTGAATCGTACTTCACAGGAGCAGAACTTTGCTCTTCAGGAGTTTCATGACAAATGACTTAATCCCTACTCCATTATGACCGGTAGGAGCACTTGGTTTCTGTGCACTTTGAAATGTTTGTGCAGAGCTATGCCATTATGATTTCCTGTCATGAACGTGTTCAAATATAATTCAAGTCATACATACATGGGTAGGCGTATTACCGTAATTAGCAGGTAAGCATATTACTGAAATTAAAATAACGGGAGCTATGCTCGCGCACTGGATGTCCAGGTCAAGGACAAATTAACGTCAACATGAGCGACGCCACCGATATGTAGAAAGTTATCAGTTGATTAACGTAATCTAAAGAAAATACTGTACTCCAACCACGAGAAAGTCTCCAGGGAATGAAACGAAGCGGGGGTGATGCTGTGAATGAATGTTGATGTCATAAGATGTCACAAGATCACACACGTGGGTACTCGTATCTCTATTGGCTATCTCTCAAAGCACACAATAGCCCTGCCAAGACTCTGGAATTCGTTACCTGCTAGCATCAGGGACTGTCGAAATAAAATTCAATTCAAACGCAAACTTACTAGGCACTTGGTCAGTAATTGAGACTCGTTCAGACATGGTTTCTTGTAAATAGTTCTTTTAATCTACCACAAAATATCTCAATATCCGGTAATTTCATCACTATAGAATTTTGTTATTGTAGGTTTAATTTGTAATTTAGTAAATACAAAAATATTCTTTGTTCTTAACTTCTATGATAAAATGTCTAGCTTTCATTAATCAGGTATTCTTGTCATACTTTAATTTTTATTGTAATTGTAATTGTAAATTTAATATTAATTGTAATCTTATTGTTCATGTTATAGTTGTAATCCCCTGGTAGAGGGGCAGAGAAGGCCTGACGACCTTATCTCTACCAGGTTAAATAAATAAATCTAATCTAATCTAATAACACTGATACACACATATTTATACTACCCTAGTTACAAAATTAGATCACTGTTAATCTCTTGGTCTTTTAATCCCTCCATACAGGAAATAACATATGGAGAAGAGCGCATGGTTTTTAAACTGACGTTATAACTCTAATATTATCTATCTACTTCGCTCCAATAGATGACGCAATAGTAAGCACATTCCTTTCACGGTTTATCTCCTGGTTGGAGAACAGTAGTTGTTCAATGTTCTTCTCTCAAGATGCTTCTAAATTCTCTAATGCTGATTATATAATTAATTAATTCAGTCATACTTTATCATCTGATATCTTCTTCTAAACGCGTGTGTAATCAAAAGTATCCCAACATAGTACAAAACTCGTAACATGTTTTTACCTACAGGACCTGCAAAACTTCCTGGATGGAGCTCCTGAGGGTGTGATATACTTCAACCTCGGAACTAATATTAAGAGTGACACACTAGCAGCAGATGTAAGGAAGATATTCCTGGACGTGTTTTCAGACCTGCCACAGTTCAGAGTGCTGTGGAAGTGGGACACGGACGAGTTGCCGGGACAACCCAGCAACGTCAAGGTGGCCAAGTGGTTTCCGCAACAGGATCTTTTAAGTATAGTGTCTACATATTGTTACCTCTTACTTCTCCTTTATCTCTACGCTGAACAATATTAATTCATGATCTGGGAAATTAAATGAAAGTTTTCAGAATCTCTCACACATAAAAAGAGTTTCCACAATATCGCCATTCTGTCCGCCAATTAGCAGTAGAAGCTCCTAATTTTTTGTAAATATTCACTGCTGAAGACTTAAAAATTTGTTTTGAGACTACTCACACAACTACTACTACTAATGATATACAAGGTTTTATTTATAAACCTTGTCCGCTCACGCGGTGTTTTACATCTCGGCTACTAAGCGTGTAGCAGCCGGCGTCGCCCATACTTCAACTCCGCTCCCTAAAACTTGTATAAAATCTTACTTTCTAGAAGGTGCTGGAAATGTTCCTCCCGCGTAAGCGGACAAGATTTATAAATAAAGCCCTGTAATAGCTTTTAAGCGTTGTGGACTACTTTCCTTAATAATGGAGGCGACTGATCGCTATGGTGCTTCTAAAACTCGTCGCACCGCTAGACGAACGGCTAGAGCGTTGTCTTTCCGCGCTTGTAACCAAGGTTCAAATTCTGGAAAGTCCAACTGAAATTTATGGTGGACAAAGACTGTGTCAATCAAAAGCGTATGCAAGTGCAATATAGTTATGAACATTATCGAATACACATTCCAACCTGCACGTGGTGGACTTTCTAACCCGAGCTACCAAGCATTAAGGCGCTTGCCTTCCGGTCTGAAGTTGCGCTGGGGCGCGGGTTCGATCCCCGCTTGGGCTGATTACCTGGTTGGTTTTTTCCGAAGTTTTCCCCAACTGTAAGGTGAATGTCCGGTAATCTACGGCGAATCCTCGGCCTCATCACGCTATTACCAATCTCATCGACGCCAAATAACCTCGTAGTTGATACAGCGTTGTTAAATAATGAACTAAAAAAAAGTAACTCAGCATTACGTTAAGTCTAGAGAATTCTCGTTCATACGCGATAGTACGCAGCCCGATTCCAAAAATAGCAAAACTGCACAATGTGCTTGTTTACGTTAAGCCGTCAATGTCTCCATTGAAGAGTGCGGCCGCACTTGTGATGGTGATATAACATGAGAGATAAAGGCAGTAACAATATTTTTAAATGGATATAGGTTAAGGAACTAACACATACTAGCGAAAATATAACATCAACAGTATCTGCGTGTGGGAATCGGTTATTTCAGAAACGACACAGATACATCATTTTGTTTTTACTAACATTTCTGATATTAACCTGGCTATACCCTTCCATGACCGGAGTTTGATGACACTACTGTAAAACAAGAATCACTTTACTAGGTACAGGAGAGAAGGAAAGCAGTGCATCCATTTACGCAAACTGAAAACTGTTACGATGTTGAGTTTGATAATTTTCGTTAGGATTTAAACACTAATTAACTGAACTATCCAGGCGGAGGTGTTCATTGTGCAATGTATAGCACACTGTCACAGCACATTAGCATACAACATTAAGAGTGCATTTAAATTGAAAATAATCATAATCTGGATATTTTAAACAAATTTTTAAAAATGATGGACGTTCATTTCGATACAGGCTTCAGTCATTTTGTGCATATTATCGTAAACGTTTTTAAGTACAGTTTCTGAAATGTAATATATTTTTTCTTGAATGTAATTGTTTAATTACGGACACAGTACTAGTGCGAAAATATGATTAAATGAATGCACTTTATTCACTGGAATATACGACCATATTTCTGGAACGTACTATACTCACTCACTCACTCAGTACTGTATACTGTGACCGTAGGACGACTTTGACTGCATACGCGGTCTTGGTTCTGTGTAGAAGACGGGTGCAAGTTTACTAATAGAAGGGGTGGGAGGGAAGTACATTAAAAACTCAGGTACAATAAACATTGATGTAAAAATAAAATGATGTCCCTGTGTAAGTTTTGGGAAAACTGCAAAATAAAAAAAAAGAAACTCACTGCAGCTTATACATTAATGTACGTTACCGTTTCAGGATGATTTTTTTGTATTTGATTGCAATTTTTCTAAATATTTTTAAGCAACTTTTAATTAGTCTATATTTGAGGAAGATTGTGGACATGTATTGCTTCTCAAATACATTAAATATTTACAGTAAACTTCATAATAATTTATATTTATTTCGCATGTAAGCTAATAAAACAAAAGCTATTTAAGTACAAATTTAGTACATAATGTATTTTGTCCTTCATGTTAAAGAATGAAAAGAAAAATTCTAAAACGTTTGAAAGTGAAAACAATTATATCTCATGAAGTACCACACTACAACTCCTCACATGCGTCATCTCTGTTGCTACTAGGCCAGGAAAATGTATCTTCATAAAATCGCTTGCTTTCATCCCCTTCAGGGAAATACAGTTATGACTTCATCACTTAAAATAAGGCGGCCAAATCTACTTTTTCCTACAGACGTTCAAATACATACTTACTGGCTTTTAAGGTTCATTGCCGCCCTCATATAAGCCCGCCATTGGTCCCTATCCTGAGCAAGACTAATCCAGTCTCTATCATCATATCCCACCTCCCTTAAATCCATTTTAATATCATCTTCCCATCTACGTCTCGGCCTCCCCAGACGTTCAAATATATGAATTAATGTTCTAATAACATAATAAACAGGTTTTAGCTAAAACTGGACTTGTGCGGTTTCTTAAAAACATCTATTCAATTATCGAACCTGCTTAGTTCATTTACCGGAAGAAACAAGAATACAGCAGCAAACATAACAGTCTCTGTCACGGTGAAGCTTACCGCATGTGCAAACAGTAAGCAAAGTAACAGACGTGGAATTACACAAGCGCCCGTCTTCAGAACAGTGTTGCCAAATATGATTTTAAACTGAAAATTATGTGTAGCTAAAACATTTGAAAATAATTCCAGTTTTAAATTCCATTTAAATTATTTCCAAATACGGAATAATGTTACTCCAATTCTTCCTGGGATACTGTCGATGTTCTCCTGAAGGACGCGGCCCACCGTCCAGAGAGGTGCCTGAAAAAAACATTGCCTGCATAGGCGTATTGCCTAGAAAGATGAAAGCTTTAGCATTCCGCCACTATGAGAGCCTTCCGGAGCCTGCAATGTAACGCTTTTGCTTTGAATTATCTCCCATTCATTCACTCTCCCATTATATTAAGTTGGCCATAGTAGGCGTATTTAATATCAATTTGCAATAGAAAATTGTACTTTATTACGCGTTATTTTCGTCGTTCAATTAAATACCGTAGCTTTGGCAGCATAACTAATAATTTATTGAATCGCTTTTGAGAGACCCCATAAGTCAAATTTTAACAAAATTGAGTTCACTGCTAATTCCCGTTATATACATACATACATACATACATACATACATACATACATACATACATACATACATACATACATACATACATACATACACACATACATACAAGTAAATCCCGAAAAGACAAAGTATATGATTATGTCTCGTGACAGAATACGAAATGGAAATATAAAAATTGGAAATTTATCCTTTGCAGAGGTCGAAAAATTCAAATACCCTGGGAGCAACAGTAACAAATATAAATTACACTCAGGAGGAAATTAAACACAGAATAAATATGGGAAATGCCTGTTATTATTCGGTTCAGAAGCTTTTATCATCCAGTCTGTTGTCAAAAAATCTGAAAGTTAGAATTTATAAAACAGTTATATTACCGGTTGTTCTGTATGGTTGTGAAACTTGGACTCTCACTTTGAGAGAGGAACATAGGTTAAGGGTGTTTAAGAATAAGGTGCTTAGGAAAATATTTGGGGCTAAGAGGGATGAAGTTACAGGACAATGGAGAAAGTTACACATCACAGAAATGCACGCTTTGTATTCTTCACCTGACATAATTAGAAACATTAAATCTAGACATTTAAGATGGGCAGGGCATGTAGCACGTATGGGGGAATCCAGAAATGCATATAGAGTGTTAGTTGGGAGGTCGGAGGGAAAAAAACCTTTGGGAAGGCCGAGACGTAGATGGGAAGATAATATTAAAATGGATTTGAGGGAGGTGGGATATGATGATAGAGACTGGATTAATCTTGCTCAGGATAGGGACCAATGGCGGGCTTATGTGAGGGCGACAATGAACCTCCGGGTTCCTTAAAAGCCAGTAAGTATATAAATATATATATATATATATATATATATATATATATACATACGCCATTTTGTAGAAAAACACCACAAATCAAACGGTATTTCTGTTGTCACATGTGCCCTTGAAAATTGTGTTTCGTGGAGAAGGCCCATAAGTCAATGATAAAGCTGACAAAATGAACAAAATTATAGTGTAAGGTGTTGTGTTTGAAAAATTAATTATTATTTTCTGTCTGAATTCTGGATTTATTAGAATGTTGTTTTTGTGTAATGTATTATTGTATTAAGTTATTACATGCATAAATGTATTATTTATGTCCTTAGTGACATTTCACAAAGAGTAAAGTTTGTTCACATGAAGCTTTCAAATACTGGTTTTGAGAATCAAATTCGTATTATTTTTTAACCAAATTTTCTATTATTTTATGAAATAAACAGATTGTTTTGTTAAATATTTACCAGTTTTTTAAAAACACAGTAAGTGAAACATTCCCAAACATGAATATTGAGTCATATTTAAAAAAATATTCTTTTCCTTACAGAAAAATGCGTTATGTTTTTACCAATATTTCTCATTTCAAATATTCCGATTCCTAACTCATGCATCTCTTTTAAACAGCTTTTTGTGTTTCCCCTGAATTTTGTATTTTGTTTCTCAGAAAACTGATTCAATTAGCCATGAAGTTTCTAATAAGATTTATTTCAAATCATCCGTCCTCAAGTGAGGTTGACCACTGGGATCTGGAATTAACAAACATAAAAGATAAAGGGAAATGAAACGAGCAAAATAATGATTCGATTTGTACATTAAAACAAAAAATTACGTGTTAACATATAAATGATAGTGTAGAATTTGAAGAGAGGCCTTCAGAATTTCCATTACAATCTTCTGAACCTCATAAAAGGGAATTTTAAAGGATTTAAAGATATTACATGTAAATTTTGGTAAACAACCCCTCGCTCCAAATAGTAAGCATGTAACATCCCAGTTGTAAACCGAAATGCCATATTTTTCACTGACATATGGAAGACAACGTAGATATTTAGCTCGCTTGTCATCATTTATCTACAGTGCTTGATTCGTGTCTCGTTCAAAGCAAATCGTAGGGTCTAAGACCATCGCCTTCTGCGTTCTTCTATTGATGACAATTATATCGACTCTTCTATGAGAATCGTCTTCTGATATTGGATTATTCAAATATATGTTGCTCTGTGTAGGAAATTTTTCGTTAAAAGCAAATATTTTATTTTAATATACACGGTGTAAACGATATAAACTACCAAAATTATACAGACTGTTAATCTCGGTCTACTAAACATGTGCAGTGAAATTTTGTTTTTTCATCTATTATTGTTTTTAATTCCTAAAATATCATGTTTTTAGGATTGATAGTAGTCTAATATTTACTGTTCGAGTGAATGCGAACTTCATTGCCAATGACCTTCCGTCCAACACGCTAACACCACCACAATAGAGAGATAACAGAGTACTCTGATTTGTAAACAAGGATAT
The DNA here is from genome assembly GCF_040183065.1 of Periplaneta americana. NCBI lineage: Eukaryota > Metazoa > Arthropoda > Insecta > Blattodea > Blattidae > Periplaneta > Periplaneta americana. The sequence goes on from NC_091123.1 coordinate 54,283,167, forward strand.
CACTATAGGTGGCGGACCGAAATAAATAATGACGGTCTAATATTTCCAAAAACATTAGACTCACAGGTAACATTTTTTCTAGGAAAACCACAGAAGTTAAGGAAAAATTTCATTAGACTTTTTTGTTGAGTAATTTATTTATGCTTTATTACCAGTATTTTTTTTTTTTTGCAGTTTATATCGTTCACACTCTGTATAATTACAAAGAAAATTATTTAACCAAATCATTATAATCTCCGACCAATAATTTTATAGTAGGCTACTGAGAACATCTTATTTTTTTCAGATCACCCCAGCATCAAAGTATTCATTTACCACGGAGGCCTGGAGAGCACACTAGAAGCCATTAGAGCCAGCGTTCCTCTTATATGCATTCCATTCTTCGGAGATCAATATCTCAATGTGCGGAAGATAGCTGAAGAAGGAGCAGGAGTGGCACTGGATCTAGACAAGCTTAGCACACATACTATCATAGCGGCAATTAGGAACACTATTTACAATGCTACGTAAGTAGATTTTGACCATTACACTGTAATAATACAGTGCGTCCAGGCCGACGATGGGGTGCATGAGTGTTCCGCGTGCGGTCTAGTAGGTCACGGCGTTTATCCAGTACTGGCCCGGACAGATAGAAGAAAGGAATCACAACGTGCGGGCTATTCCATCTCAAATCGACCGAAATATAGAGAAAATTGACCTTGCAATTTTTAAATATAATGAAACTTTTTCTGTCCGTTGACAAATGTGATACAATGCTTTGTGCAAAGTTTGAGGCATCAGAACTTCATAGTGTTTAAATTAAAAATATTTAAATTTATCGTATTTTCATAAAATTAGCAACTTTAAACTGTTGTGGCTCCGAAACCCTTTCACGCAATGATCAAAATCATGGTTTATTTTGATGCTGAGAAATTAAAGTTTATATTGACATATAAACAGATTTTCTTACTTTTTATGGAAATGGATAAATTTAGATTTTTCTTCATTAAGACGCCTTTGCCCACGAAAAAAATATTTTTAAAATACATGGTTAGATTCCGCATTGAAAGTACAAATAAACACATATTTTTTACTGGTGCACCGTTGATAAGAAAGTATTGAAAATATCAAATAAAGAAAATAAATAGTACGCGCGTGAACTAACCAGTTGACTGTAGGTAGTCGAGACAAGCAAGGCCAGGAGACAAACACGTGATGTGTCGTCTAGCAGTCATGGCTGGGCTAGCTTTATCACAAGTTTTCATAAACACAGGATTAAAATGACGCCCAATGCTCGCTTATCTTCAGCTCTCGGCCAGTGTGTGGGGTACTGCGCCGTTCAAATCTAGGCGTGTGAAAATAATTTATTTAATACCCTCGAAACTTATTGCCGAGCCACTAAGCAAACAATGCCGAATCCCTCTTAATAATGCAAGGTTTTTTCTCAGTATTTTTTACATTTTTACAAATGGGCAAAAAGCCTAAAAGTAAGTAAAATCAGATTATCTGTCGCTCTGTATACAATAAAAATAAGGATTATTTCTTATCATAACCAACTAAATGTCAGCTTCAAAATGAGCTCCCGTCCAATGTTCTGCAGTAAGTGGTTCCAGAGTTCTGAGCGCTAAAAGAGGCTTGTTTTTATAAAATACGCTAAATTTGTCGCTCAATAGTACGAAAACCGTTTGACTTTCGACAGTATATTTTTGAAAATGTACTCTCCTCAGCACCTTGTATAAATAGGGAAAAAATTAGAGTATTAAAAAAATGCGAGGTTTTTTACTGATCGATTTCATATGGAATAGCCCGTGCAGAGAGCGAGTGACTCACTTGAAGGCCATGCAGCTACTAAATGCGTAAGTTAGTTGTTTCTTTGTGCAGTGTCCAGACGTGAGAGTCATTCATTCATTTATATCGTTTTGTCCAAGGGCAGGTCTTTCACTGCAAGCCCAGCCTTCTCCAATCTTTTCTATTTTCTGCCTTCCTCTTTGTCTTCGCATATGATCCACATATCCTAATGTTGTCTATCATCTGATATATTCTTCTGCCCCGAACTCTTCTCCCGTTTACCATTCCTTCCAGTGCATCCTTCAGTAGGCAGCTTCTCAGCCAGTGACCCAACTGATTCCTTTTCCTCTTCCCGATCAGTTTCAGTAGGCTATCATTCTTTCTTCATCCACTATTTCCTACACAGTTTCAGTTCTTATTTTGTCCAGTCTTCCCCATAGCCACATTTCAAATGCTTGTATTCGCTTCTCTTCATTTTGTCGTAATGTCGTAATGTTTCTAACCCATAAAATTCCACACTCCAACAAAGCACTTCACTAGTCTCTTCTTTACTTCGTTTTCCAGAGGTCCGTAGAAGATGTTCCTTGGCTATTGCTATCTTCCTTCTGACTTCCTGGCAGCAGTTCATGTTACTGCTTGTAGTACACCCCAAGTATTTGAAGCTATTGCTCTATTGCCTCATTTCGACTTCGTTAATTTACCTTCTTTTTTTTTCTTACGACAACCATGCTCTTCGTCTTATTTACCTTTATCGTCACACCATACTGCTCACAGCTGTCATACAGCTCCAGTACCATATCCCTTGGTATCATCTCCTCTTCTGCTAACAACGCCATATTGTCAGCAAATCTTACGCACTTTATTATTCTTGCTCCTACTATCACTCCTCCCATGTTCTGAAAAGTTCTTCACTAAGTCCTCCAAGTAAATGTTGAAGAGGATGGATGATAAACGGCATCCTTGAGGTAATCCTCACCCTATTTTACTTCCTTCAGACATTTCTTCTTCTATCCTCACTTCGACTCGTTGTTTCATATAAAGATTACTGAACAGTCTTCTCTCTTTTCAATCCTCATCTATTTTCCCCATCAGCTTATTCCAGTCCATTCTGTCAAAAGCTTTTTCTAGATCCACAAATACAAGATACACTTCTTTATTCTTCTCTGCGTATCTTTCGCCGATTGTGAGAATGATAAGGTTGTTAAAATTGAATGTATACGAGTGAACCATGTATTGTGGGTCCCTATCACCACGGCATAACGCGTCCTCAGGTTGCGGATAGAGGAGACGGCCTCCAGAGGGTAGCCGCGAATATATTGAATAAACATTCGTGGACAGTCGATAAGGGGTTGTCCTCCAGTCTGGGGGGTTGGGTGAAGGGCTAACAACCCATCACCGTAAAAAAACGAATCCATACAATAAACTTCGGAATGGAACTCCACGCATTGTTTTTTCTTCACCTGAAATAATTAGGAACATTAACTCCAGACGTTTGAGATGGGCAGGGCATGTGGCACGTATGAGCGAATCCATAAATGCATATAGAGTGTTGGTTGGGAGACCGGAGGGAAAAAGACTTTTGGGGAGGCCGAGACGTAGATGGGAGGATAATATTAAAATAGATTTGAGGGAGGTGGGATATGATGATAGAGATTGGAATAATCTTGCACAGGATAGGGACCGATGGAGGGCTTATGTGAAGGCGACAATGAACCTGCGGGTTCCTTAAAAGCCATTTATAAGTAAATATACCAGTGAATATATTAGACTAGTGGCTTGTGCAGCAAATACTGCTGCAAACTAAGTTCGTTAGACGTTCAAATAAAAATTTTTCAGATTTATTTTCAATGAAGAATACTTGTCTTTTTGATAGTTATTTGCTTCCATAATAATGAAACATACTCCCTCTGAATGGATTTTTTAGGCCAAATGCTTTTTCTTGAACCTATCCAACTTCAGTTTTTGAGTTTCAAAGCCAAAACGTAAGTATCAATGTCAGGACGATAGCAGTAGCTATTTCAGGTCATTGTGGATTGTAGGCAAAAGTTAAAAAAAAAAATGTCAGGTTTGCTAAGCTTTCGAACAATAGCATTTTCGTATAGCTGATGCATGTAGAACTTGAAATCTAGAGCGTAAAATCATTTTATCCTACTAAGAGATCTTGCTGAAATGATCTGGAGACAACAAAATTTTCTAGGCCTCTTATTTTATCAGTAAGTAATACCTTTTGATCTTTCCTTAGGAACTGTAATTTTTGCGCTCTCTCGAGCCAATACTGAAGACAATGACACATATCAATATCTACACTACACCGCCATTAAGTGTACGAAAAAGACCCAACCCCACTGGGTTAATAAGTATAAAAATATTTGATTTTTAATGACAATATTATTATCTTACTTAAGTTTTGTATTTATATATAGCAGCCACTCAGTAAATTATAGAAATGAAGATCTAAATTAAGATATTCTCTACATTTACTTACATAACCACAAAACGTTTCACTATCATGTCATGAATATAGCATCAGTATTTTGTACAATTAATGAAAAATAGATGCATCATGATATTAACTACAATAATATTTAATTTCTAACGGTAATAATGTTATCAAACGACCTCAAGTTTCGTAGATTTGAATATCCAATACACAGTTGTACTCAGAAAATTATACTTTGCAGAATCAGTTTTTAATAACAAATTGAATTGAGCTCTAAATATGTCGGCAATCCTGCAGGTCATGGCCTATTGTTTATTGTAGTGTGTGTTTTGTTCTGAAATTCAATCAAGTCGGCCGTGATTGAATAAACTTAGTTCTCAAAACTGACAACAGATGGATTTTGGAAAATAGGAAAATTATGTAGGAAAATTGACATTTCACTGAAAACTACTACTTTTCCGAAAAACTCTGGATGCCAGGCATGAAAATGAGGGGTCTCTCATTAAAATCCGTTCAGCCGTTTTCCCGTAATTTCCATTACCAGTTCAAATTATATATATATATAGATTGTTACACCACTGAAATTCCAAGAGAAAAATCCATGCTTCAACAAAGAATTTTTATGTATGACACATACGTAAAAACCGAATCATGTAGAGGCGTGTATAGGCAATTTCAAGACAACGTTCCTGGCGTCCCAGTTCCAGCTAGAGACTATTAGATGTCTTGTGAATATGTGCAGGAAAACGGAATAATTTAACACTATACTTCCTAATCCGAAACGGAGGATGTGTAAGTCAATGAAATTGGTGCAGCATTCGAACGCTCTCCAAAGAAATCTTACGACATATTGGCCCAGATCACATATAGATTGCTCATTCCTATGTTAAAATCGGTTGCATTTTGAAGAGAACAACCGCCAGGATCGCCACCCGTCCGCCGTAAACGAACATGAGATGGCAGTATAGTCTCTAATGCAATTCAAATAGGAGTTATGACGTGACTTCTTATGTAACAACTAGATGGCAGCATAGTAAACCTGACAAAAGGCGTTACCGTCAAAGACTATACGCAGAGCAATCTGGGTATATACTATGATCTAGGGCAGCGTTTCTCAAACTATGGTCCGCGGACCACCTGTGGTCCTCAAGGCTCCCCTTGTAGTCCTTCGAAAAGGACAGAAGAAAAAACAAAATTCAAACGAATTGCGTATCATACTATAGCTGAAAATCTCAGAGTTTGGAAAGGACACATGGCAATCACCTTTCACTTTTTCTCCCAATACTGATATTTTATGAAATTTATTACCCTACCTGTTCACCGACTTCCCATTCTACTCTTAGCAACAAAAGTGGGATTTAAAGCACTATGAACGTGGTGTTTCTTGCCATCTTTTCCCTGCACATCTGCTGATGACATGTAGCTAAGTACATTGGCATATCTTTCATATGTATTCTCAAAACTAAACGAACTAAATCTCTCTGTACAAGGTAATTATTTGGCTGTTCTCAATGCGCACAAGAAAATAAAGGAGTTTGAGAAAACTTGGTTTGTGAGTCAGATCCGTAAAACAGAGGATTTTTTCACTATTTCCACTAGTCTTTTTTGGTTGCAAATGATCTCGTTATTGGAAGAGGATTATGCAATGACATACATTCGCATTTCGAAACTCTGAGGTTACAATTTGAAACTTATTTTCCAAGTATATGTGACGAATTTTCATGGGTTCGTGATCCCTTTCATTGCGATATTGAAAATAACAAACTTTCATTACGTGAAAGAGAACAGTTAATTGAACTCTCGAATGACACCGAACTTAAAATAAAATTCCAAGAGGAAAGTACAGACCTCATCACAAGTGAAAAGAGAATAAAGTGAACTGTACAATGGTGCTTTACAGATTATAATTCAGTTTGCTTTCATATATCTGTGTGAGAAAGGGTTTTCATCACTAACTCTAATAAAAACAAAGTACAGAAATCGACTCGATGTATGTGACGATCTCCGACTTAAGGTTACCAGCGTACGTCCAAGTATAGAACAACTGTGCAAGAATCGGCAGACTTATCCATCTCATTAATGTGAGTACCAACATTTTTTTTATTTTGTTTAGTAAATAAGTTAAAGATTATCCAAACTCTAACAGCCTTGATTTATTAAAAAACGAAAATGAATTTTTTCTATTAACATTAACTTAATCAGTTAATATGAATATAAAATTAAGTGAATTAAATCAATTTTAAATAATTAATTCTGTTTTAAAATATAAATAGGCTATACCTACAGGTATTATAATATGCTACAAAAATGATAAATTTGTTTTCGAAAGGAACCAGAGTAAGGTGGTCCGCGGAACTGTTGAGACTTAAAAAAGTGGTTCCCACTTCAAAAAAGTTTGAGAAACGCGGATCTAGGGTATTGCACAACAAGTAGTTGTGTAGAGTTCGCATATGGAGAGTGGAAATGCCCATCTCTGATATAGGCCTACTCATAACACAAAACTAATACACGTTGTCTATTAACACTGCTTTTCATTTTCAGGTACAAGGAAAATATGAAGAAGCTTTCGGACAGACTGAACGATCAACCTGATAAGCCTTTGGATCGAGCAATTTGGTGGGTTGAGTACGTCATTAGGCACAAAGGAGCGCATCATTTCCGCTCAGCAGCTGTGGACCTCACGTGGTACCAGTACCTGTTACTCGACGTCGTTGTCTTCGTTGTTGTCGTTTTTATAATCACGATTTCAGTTATTTACAGGACGATACGATTTATATACAAAATACAATAATCGCAACACAACAAATTTAAGGCTACATAGTTTACATTTCTATAACTACAGTGAATGAGAACGAGGATTATGATTGACACTTCGTGGGTGAACTCACATTTGTGGGGGTTCGGTGTTATCTTGCCCAATAACACTTCATGACCCCATTATGTCAACCTTTGGGTCATGAATAATTGCGATTGGGCAATGTAATGCAGAGTCTCTACACGGCAATTTTACTTGAAGCAACTAAGTGGAAGTAAATCCCAAAAAGACGAAGTAAATGATCATGTTTCGTGACCAGAACATACTTACTTACTTACTGGCTTTTAAGGAACCCGGAGGTTCATTGCCGCCCTCACATAAGCCCGCCATCGGTCCCTATCCTGAGCAAGATTAATCCATTCTCTATCATCATATCCCACCTCCCTCAAATCCATTTTAATATTATCTTCCCATCTACGTCTCGGCCTCCCTAAAGGTCTTTTTCCCTCCGGCCTCCCAACTAACACTCTATATGCATTTCTGGATTCGCCCATACGTGCTACATGCCCTGCCAATCTCAAACGTCTGGATTTAATGTTCCTAATTATGTCAGGTGAAGAACACAATGCGTGCAGTTCTGTGTTGTGTAACTTTCTCCATTCTCCTGTAACTTCATCCCTCTTAGCCCCAAATATTTTCCTAAGCACCCTATTCTCAAACACCCTCAACCTATGTTCCTCTCTCAAAGTGAGAGTCCAAGTTTCACAACCATAAAGAACAACCGGTAATATAACTGTTTTATAAATTCTAACTTTCAGATTTTTTGACAGCAGACTGATGATGACCAGAACATACTACAAAATGAAAATATAAAAATTGGAAATTTATCCTTTGAAGAGATGGAAAAATTCAAATACCCTGGAGCAACAGTAACAAACATAAATAATACTTGAGGGGAAATTAAACGCAGAACAAAACATGGGAAATGCCTGCTGTTATTCAGTTGAGAAACTTTTGTCATCCAGTCTGCTTTAAAAAAACTGAGAGTTACAATTTATAAAACAGTTGTATCACTGGTTGTTCTATATGGTTGTGAAACTTTGACTCTCACTTTGAGAGAAGAAGAAAGGTTAAAAGTGTTCGAGAATAGGGTGCTTAGGAAAATAGGCCTATTTGGGCTAAGAGAGATGAAGTAACAGGAGATCGAGAAAGTTACACAGCGCAAAACTGTATTCTTCACCTAACAGTCCTAGCATAATTAGTAACATTAAATCCTGATGGGCAGGGCATGTAGCACGTACGGGCGAATACAGAAATGCATAATGTGTGTTAGTTCGAAGATCTAAAAGAGAAAGATCTTTGGAGTGACCGAGACATAGATGGGAGGATAATATTAAAATGCATTTGAGGGGGATGGGATATGATGCTAGGATAGGATCTAATGGCGGGCTTATGTGAGGGCGGCAATGAACATTCGGATTTTTTAAAAGCCATTTAAGTTAGTAACGCCGAGTCTCCACCCATGTGAGTTCGTCCACGAGGTGTCAATCACAACTTTATTTATCACTCACTGTAATATGAAAGTATAGCAAATATTTACCTCTAACCACTGTCTAGTATATACAGTCACGAAGCTTGAGTTGTTGAGGTTGCTAGGAACAATAGACTGTGTAGGTACTATTTCGCATTGTCTGTAACGAGGCGATAGTAGCGATCCTAGTGGTTAGCAACTATCTATGGATGCATATTTATTACATATTGAGCTTCGTGACTGCACATACCAGACTGTGCTCTAACGTTCTGACTCAAAAGTTGTATTGTACACGATGATAACATTATATTATTACAATAGTAATAAATTAAAAATTGATATTTATGCTGTTTGGTTTCAGGGACAGAAAAACAATACATAAATAATTAGATTTCCATGCAAAAAAAAAAAACCTCAGTAATTAACATACTAGTAAGATTTTTTTAGTTTCAAGTCTCAAGAAAAGCAAACACTTTTGTTAGAAAATCTACGAACTGGATGTGATTCTTCACGATGTTAACGTAGTTAAGTTTTATTTCTATGTCCTCCGTTCCGCGATCACTGGATACGACACCGTTGCATTTCCGCTTATAAGAATACGTGAGAAATACAATTTTGTAAAAATGATTCACGTACTTGTAATATTTCGTGTTGAATTGAAATAAATTTTATTTCTTTTTGTTAAGTGAAGTTTGAATTGTTTAAATAAAGTTCAGTACATTTCAAATTCAGTTATTTGTTCAGTATAGTGTATATTAATTAACACTGCTTTTGCATATGTATTTTACATGTATTGTAGGATTGTAGCATACACTGAAGGCAGTGGTTTTCATTACAACTCTAGAGTAGTTATTTGTAATATTTCAACATGCTTATCTAGGTTGGCAGCTCTGAATTCAGTAAAATCAATTTTCAATCATGGCGACCGTTTGTTATGACGACGAGAAAACATACTATTGTGAAAAAATTTATATTAAGAAACTGAACACAATATTAAAGATGTTTTAGTCATAGTAGTAGCACAGTCTAGTATATGAAGAGTCCACTGCAAGAACCAAGACTGTCAATGCATAGCTTAAGACATAGAGAATATACATACAGAGTTATATGGCATTAACACTGATAGTCATTGTCCAGTAATGATCGGAAAATCACAGTTAAGCTTTGAGCGCTAAGCATTTCAAATTTTCATTTGCTTGTCCTGCAAAATATATTCCAAACGACATCCATCATTCTTCAGTGGACTCTTCATATATAGTCACGAAGCTAAATACGTAGTAAATATGCATTCATAGATAGTTGCTAACCACTAGTATCGCTAATATCGCCTCATTACAGACAATGCGAAATAGTACTCGCACAGTCTATTGTTCCTAGCACCCTCACAACTCAAGCTTCGTGACTGTATATACTTGACTGTGGTAGTAGCTTATTTGAAGGATATCTTAATTACAGAGTAAATCGTTATTGTGTTTTGTTTTCTTTTTTTTTTCCATTTAAAGTCGGATTATTATCAATTATTTTCACAGAAAACATTAGTCTTTAAGAACATAAACCTTCAATCAAGTGCCTCGCAAAACCGAATAAGACAGAAAATCTCTGTAAGCAAAGCAGACAGATGTGCAGAAAAATAACAAAACAATATTTTACGTTACCATAGACCAGACCTGCAGAACTGTAACTCCACAGAGCGACTTCTTTCCTCCCCTTTCTTACCCCACCCACCTTTTCTACCTGTGCGGTCATGGCATTCTAGTTATGCTCGGCTGCATCAACATTCTTTCTCGCGGCTTAAGTGATCATCCCCAATAGTAGTGAAGTGAGGCTGACGTCGTCAAATTTCCCCTACTTGCGAGTTCTGCAGGGCTGCCATAGACTTGTAAATATAATTGAAGACATTATTACAAAAACAGCCATTGTCAATTTTTAACGAAAATGAGTTAAGAGCACCATCACGTGAAGGCCAGTGGCGGCTCGTAGTCAAATGTACAGAGTAGGCAAAATTTACAGAACATTTTTATGTAATTCCCGCGATTCAATGACAGCTCGCTTTCATCATGCCCCCCGAAAACTTAACTCTTGCTTACATAACAATACTGTTACATCAATGAGCCGTCTCATAATTTGTCGGTTTTTTTTCTAGTTTATTGTTATACTGTTGTCTTGCAACCCTTGTTGTTCAGACAACATTTCCGAAATTGGATTCAAATTCTTTTCAAGTCTCTTTAGACTTACCGAGTTGCAAATATGATCTGATTCCAAGTACCTTCTTTAGATTACAATAACAAACATGACCACCTACAGCTTAGCTTTAACTTCACTTCCTGTTAGCCATTTATGTGTTTCATATCATACTTACTTACAAATGGCTTTTAAAGAATCCCCAGGTTCATTGCCGCCCTCACGTAAGCCCGCCATCGGTCCATACACTGTGCAAGATTAATCCAGTCTCTATCATCATATCCCACCTCCCTAAAATCCATTTTAATATTATCCTCCCATCTACGTCTCGACCTCCTCAAATGTCTTTTTTTCCTCCGGCCTCCCAACTAACACACTATATGCATTTCTGGATTCGCCCATACGTGCTACATGCCCTGCCCATTTCAAACGTCTGGATTTAATGTTCCTAATTATGTCAGGTGAAGAATACAATGCGTGTAGTTCTGCGTTATGTAACTTTCTCCATTCTCGTGTAACTTTATCCCTCTTAGCCCCAAATATTTTCCTAAGAACCTTATTCTCAAATACCCTTAACCTATGTTCCTCTCTCAAAGTGAGAGTCCAAGTTTCACAACCATACAGAACAACCGGTAATATAACTGTTCTATAAATTCTAACTTTCAGATTTTTTGACAGCAGACTAGATGACAAAAGCTTCTCAATCGAATAATAACAGGCATTTCCCATATTTATTCTGTGTTTAATTTCCTCCCGAGTATCATTTATATTTGTTACTGTTGCTCCAAGATATTTGAATTTTTCCACCTTTTCGAAAGATAAATCTCAAATTTTTATATTTCCATTTCGTAGTGTTTCTTACCATGAAGGATTAAATTTTCTTGCACCTTTAGCACTGACTTTATGAACAACAGAGCTTAATGCAGGAGTGGGTCGTCCATTGTCCAAAATACTTCTCTTTTCAATGTCATTACGACGCGAAAACGAACAACGTAACAGTTTACTTATATCAGTCATAATATAATATTATTGTTATCACTTACATTAACTATAAATCACCAAATATACGTAACACTAATATACAGTAAGTACTTGCAAAAATCACATTTTCTAAAATACACTGTTAAAAAAAAAAACATATTTTAAAACACACTGTTTACAAACTGTTATACTGCTCGTAACAATCTACGTTCCAACTCGTGAAACTTCCAAACAGAAATTTCGCAAATCGTAGGTGTTCGATAATGCTCGTGGGTTCTCGTTAGGGCAGGCAGAATTCTAGCGCGCTGGCTTAAGCATAGAACGCATGCGCTAAGAAAGCATTTAGAATAGCAATCTCTTTTAATGCTTACTCCAGGGCCAGCTTTGAAGTTACGTGGAAGGTCGGCTAACTTCGCTTCTGCCTATCTTCTGACGCATCGTGATCTGTCCAGTGTATGCTTGTCGCATAAATCGAACTGCCAGTAGTAAGCAACGTCCAATTAACCCTCAAAAAATCCCATTCATAGTTATTTGAAGAATTTCTAAGCACCTAGACAAGAGTATATAATTATATACGGTTTTCCAAATGTGTTGGGGCAGTTAATAAATATCCACTTTTAGGTTTTTCTAAATGTGTTGAGGTAGGCTTAGCCTACCCTGCCTGCCCTGAGGAGCCGCCTCTGGTGAAGGCGCATTTTTGTCACAATCTGAAATGTGTTTAAAAGCCAAAAACGATCTGTATCAGGTGCAGTAGCCATAAGAAAAAACACCGATTCTACAAAAACAGCCCATGTCATTCTGCTTTCGTACAAAAATTGCCCTTGTCAGCTGACATGGGTTGTTCTTTTGTTAAATGTGTTCAGCACTGAATTGATTAGGTACATTATGCATTATATAATAATTATTGGCAGCATTGTGTTAAATTGAATAAATATTGAAATGTTTCATATTGCAACAATGAAGTCATCGAGCATTCCATTTTAGTCTCTTGTACAGTATTGGCAAAAAAGAAACCGGACCGACCCTTGTAGCTGATTGCATAGCCTTGTTCACTCCAGAAAATGGTAGATTGGTAACTAAGACTTTCGTGATTCGAATTCTGCCTGGGAAGGAAACTTTTTTTTGTTCCTTATTCAAATTTATGTTCAATACTTTTCGATTGCTAGTAAAATTCATGTTTTGGGAATAATAAGTTAATTAAGTAGTAAAATATCGCTGCAATCGAAATAAGGAACAAAAAAAGTTTCCTTCCCAGGCAGGATTCGAACCACGAAAGTCTTAGTTACCAGTCTATCGTGCTCTGGAGTGAACAAGGGTCTAAAACGTGATACAAGGGTCGGTCCGGGTTTTTTTTTTTTTTTGCCACTACTGTACATCATGGCTAGTAATGATGGGAGTGGATTAAATTTTCAAAAAAGAAAACGAAATGGCAGAAAGGAAGATTTTATTAAGAAAATTAATGTAGAGGGAAAATAAAATACTAATCACGTAGGGAAATATGTAGCAGCTTGCATTATAAGGTGAGAAAAAGTTCAGATGGTATATCCAAAGATGTGCCTGTTTGTCGCAATGCGTTTATGAGTTTGCATGAGATAACAGGCATAATTGTTGAACTATCAGAAATCTCCTACTGACTCCATTGATAAACACACTGATCGCCCCAAGGCGGTTCCAAAGAAAATTGAAACGCTGATTATGCATCGATTATCATTCAAACCCCGGCAGCATCATTACTCTATACGGAGAAATCCTCATAATTGTATCTGCTAGAAACACTTTCAGTTAAAGAAATGCGTAATATGTTTATGGAGGTACATCACATTCAAGTATCCTTAGCTATCTACTGGTATAGTTTTGCAGAAAAATTTAATATTTCCTTCGGACTACCTAGATCTGATACCTGAACCTTATGTGATACCTTGACCCAACAGATAGAAGCTTGTGAAAGCAATGATGAAAAATGTCAAACTCATGGCCAGAAACAAATACAGCTTTCAAACAGAGGCTTCCTATGACATGAAACGATCCTACAAACAAAGAGTTCGTAGAAACATAGCTACAGTATCGACTTTCGATTACATGCAGAATTTGCCTGTCCCATATCTAAGATCCAATGTAATCTACTACTCTCGCCAGCTTTGGCATTATTGTTTTGGAGTACATGATTTGTCAAATGATGAGGCAACACTGTTTACCTATCATGAAACAGTTGGTAAGAAGGGAGAAAATGAAGTTATGTCTTTGCTCTTTGGTCACCTAGTATCAGACGGCTGTCCAGGCCACAATAAAAATGTTGGTATAGTGTACTTCCTGTACATGCCAGTACACTGGTTTCGAATATTCAAACGAGTTATGCACTTGTTCCCCATAAGGGGCCACTATTTTTGTCAAACAATCATGACTTTTTGTTAATTGCAAAGAAAAAACGAACTGGTTTTGTTCAAAATCTAAATCAGTGGGATGATATAATAACTAGCTGCAGAGTTCATCCAAAACATTTTGAAGTGAAGAGGGTTCATACACCAGATTTCTCAACATCATCAAGGCTACAGTGGAGCCCTATTTTGCTCAGTCTTCCAGATGTCGACTGAAGCTAAAGCAACTGAGAATGTATAGGATTGACAGAGACTCCCCACATGTAGGGGTAAGGGACAGTTATTCGGGGCCATGGAGATCTGTGGATATCCATAAAAGGGTATCAATACTTCAAGAACTAACGTTTGCCACTCTTTACAATGAACCCTTGAAGATCAAGCAATAAAAATTAGAGGACCTGAAAAAACTGTATGGACTATTGTATCCAGAAAGTCTCTGGTTCTTTGAAAGTCTCCAACCTGTTTCAGAAACGGAAACTACCAATACACATGTTGTAGATATTGAAGGGTCCAATAACAGCAGTGGAGAAAAAAGTTATTAATAAGTGTTGTGATTTCCTGACAATTTACTGATATTAGAATACAATATTAAATATTAAATTAATATTATTACGATCTTCATTTGTATTATTTTAATACAAAAATAGCCCACATTCAATAATTAATTATATGCAAAAACTTATATGTGTTTATCATATATCTGATTCTTATATCGTGAAGAAAGAGTCTACCTTTTTTATTTCGATGTTATAATTTACATGGGCTGGGGGTTGTTTCTTTGTTCTCCTGAAAAATCGACATTTTTGACAAGGGCTGTTTTTGAAATAATGTCTTCAATTTTTTCAACAGTAATCTCACTAGACGTTTTGATTTTATCGATAAATCTACTCGTGTTCCACTCGCAGATTTATCTAGAGAAAATCAAAACTCGAGTGGGATTTAATTGACTATTACACGATTAGAAGAAAGTAGCTATATAAAGATTAGAAGTAACGAAGTACTCCAATACAATAAAATATTAATTGACTTACGAAAATACAACTGTCTTCAAATGTATTATTGTACCATCTCAACATTACAAATATTACGCTAGATGCATGCTAGATGGCAGTAGTGAGCAATGCCTTCTCGTCGAGAAGTTATCGATCTATTATACACGATGGCAATGTTACTAGTCAAGAAGGCTTTGTTGATTCAGTTTCATTTTTATTATTAAAACTTCCATTATCCGAATCCCAGTAATCAACGTCACTTGACAGATGATTTTCAATAAATCTTAATATTAAACAATCTCTGATACGTGACTATCCATAATATCATACAGCAGAAGCTATAACATAACCTAACTAATATGCACAAGTGTTAGAAAAGTTTTAATTAACGACGATGACATAAGAAAACATGAATAATTTTAAAAGGAATAATTATTGAATGTACAATTTTCAAATTTGAATGTGGTTGGTGGTTCAATTGATGTTATATTGGACGTGTGCGTAATAGAAGTGGAACACGTTGATTTAGGCCTACATGGAGTATTCAACTTATTCAGGATTTCCGAATGGTGCTCTTCATTTATTTGTAAATCGGATTTCAGAAGATGCATAGGTATGATCAGTGATTTTTATTAATTCTTGTTCTTGAATGCCAATGCGAGTCATATTTGAAACTGCTGTGCATCGACTGGAGTGGTTTGTAATTTTATATATTTTTACGTCCAGACCAGCGCAGTTTCAAATGTTGGCACACAAAGAAACAAATGCTAGGGACGCGATAAAATTAAACAAATGCTAGGGACGCGATAAAATTAAACAAATGCTAGGGACGCGATAAAATTGTGCGATAAGCAGCCATGATTGGTTGAAATACGTCCTTCCGTAACGTTTTATTGGTCAAAAGTAGTATGACGTAGTAAGAGTGTAATAGTCATTATAATCTCGTAATTTAGGTTTCTACGACGTCAGAATGGCTTCTCATTATACTTCACATAATGTGCTCTTGTATGTTCTTCCGCTAAAGCTGTTGAACATCTGCAAGTACCACGAAGTAACAGACGTGTCTTGAAGATGTTAATTTCAGTTTTCTCGAGCAGTATCACAGTTTCGGAAGCTCGTGTCACCAGCTTCCTGATCCCGGGTTATCTACTGACACCGGTATACGTGCCCAAGTGCCTGTCTATCACGGGGCGATGTAAGGAAATTCGCAGCAAGTCAGGATGAAAAATTGACTCTGCAAAAGCACAAAGTGAGACTGTGACATTGTTGCAGATTCGAGAATTCTCTACCACCTATAGCTCAACATATATATTTTTCCTTAAGGTATTATGTACACCCACAAAACGCAATGATGGCGGGCTTATGTGAGGGCGGCAGTGAACCTCCGGGTTCCTTAAAAGCCAGTAAATAAGTAAGTATGTACGTATTAGAATGAATGAAAGTAAGTATGAACGAATGTTATAATCTATGTAAAAACTACAGTACAAAATCACGAAAAAAAAAATCTGCTGCAACATACATTTTTCTTATCAGGACTTAAAAGGAATAAAGTAATTGAATCGGTCATTGCAGAAAGGGGATAAGTCATAAAATCTTACTTTTGAGATAATCAATAAAAACTGTTTTCCTCTTCCAATACTGGAGCAATCTTCATAAATATTTTTTCTTATCTTGTTTATGAGTAGTGAAGTATAATACATCATGTTAGACATCTGACATCTCAAACACTTTTGTTTAAAGTTGTTTAATCGAACCATGACTTATCCCCTTTCTGCAATGAGTTGTTAAATATAAAGGAAAAAAATAATAATTTGCAATGTTGGGCTAATGTAATATTTGAAAATAAACTACATGGTAATAATTACAATGATAACGATGATTTTGTGTGTAATTACTACATTACTGTCACCATTCACATAATATTTTTGTATTTTAATCGTTATTCCTACTATAGAAATGTACCAATACGTGATATTATATAACACTTTTAAATTAAAACTGTACTTTTAAACTAATACTCAAAAACTGCATATAGGAGAGCACAATAATATATACACAAATTGAATCGGTCATTGCAGAAAGGGGATAAGTTATAAAATCTTACTTTTGAGATAATCAATAAAAACTGTTTTCTTCTTCCAATACTGGAGTAATCATTATACATATTTTTTCTTGCTTTGTTTATGAATAGTGAAGTATAATACATCATGTTAGACATCTGACATCTCAAACACTTTTGTTTAAAGTTGTTTAATCGAACCATGACTTATCCCCTTTCTGCAAGGAATTGTTAAATATAATATATAATATATATATATATATATATATATATATATATATATATATATATACTGTATATATATAATTTACAATTTTGGGCTAATGTAATATTTGAAAACAAACTAAATGTTAATAATTACAATGATAACGATGTTTTTGTGTGTAATTACTACATTACTGTCACCATTTACATAATTATTTTTGCATTTTAATCATTATTCTTACTACAGGAATGTACCAATATGTGATTTTGTATCACAGTTTCAAGTCAAAACTTTACTTTTAAAAACTGCGTATAGGAGAGCACAATAAAAGTACACTAAAGTACTACACAAAATCATTTGTTTCAGTTGTTATAGAGTGTATTGTTAGACGTTGGAAGCCATGTCATTTGTAGATTCCTTGTCACAAGGTGGCCAGTTCAGGATCTCTTCGTAAAAGGAAGTGTGTTCCAATGGAATGTATTGCCTCACTTTCGATACGTCTCCAAGTTTTTTTTTTTTTTTTTTTTTTTTTTTTTTCGTATTAATGGGAATTTTCCCATTGTATGCTTTTGTGTAGGCATTATTATGAGTCCAGAACCTGGTTTTTCATACAAAATCTGTGTTTCCTCATTTCACTACCAATGAACAAACTGGCAGCCACACATCCTGGATCATCTTTAGAGTAAACAAATTCACTGAATTGTGCTGAAGAAAACATATTCGTATCTTTCCCTCTCTTCCTCAGTGTGTCTAATGAGCAGGTGGTTTTCTTGTAATGCTCTGGCCACCAGTATTTAAAATTAAAAATATCATCAGTAGTAACTGATTCTGCAGAAAATCTGTTATTTGTGTTTGCCTGGTGGATCAAGGCATTGTATTGGTCTGGCACATATACCCTGTCTGTCTTCCTTAGTTTGCGCTTCACTACACCAAAGTTGCGGTCACAGGGACGAAATGAATGGCATCTTTGTGGAAAATAATGAATTATTTTGTTAAATCTCTCCATTTGGATCAGTGCAAGCAACAATCGAATTAAGGTATGATTTTTATTTTGCCCTCCACAGTTATCAGCAAGGCCCGGACCTTGGAGACTTGTGTTGCTGCACGTACGTAAGTAACCGACTTCAATGTCAACATAAACTCATTCCAACCCCGCTTCCGTAAAGGAGGTACTGTCAGATCCGCTTGAAAAGTGACTTCAGTCTAGAACAACATATATTTTATTAATAACCTTGGGAAATACATTGAATTTAATGGTGTGCTCTGTACATTTTATTGCAGTGTATGACTATGTACATTCGAAGGTTTTCGAATTGAAAACTTTTTCGATTGTCAGTTAGAACCGATTTTAAGCGCGAAAAACTTCTTTCCACGTCACAAGACGTGACGGGTGCAAACTTAAAATACTGAATGTATTCACTGTCACTGTTATGTGTTTGATTTTCAGTACTTGCTAGATGATCACGTATTTGGCAAAGATCAGAATATCCAACATTTTTGTCAATAATTGTTTTCAGTTTTTGTGTCACTGCTTGGGCGGGCCCCTCTCTGACTTGATCTAGGGCTGTGGACAAATCTTGTACTACTTTAAGAGACTTAGATATTTCCATGGCACTTGTTTCCAACAGCTTAATATATTTTGACAAATCCTTGAACTTCTGTTCAATATACATAATGTGGTCTCTTAGCTGTTCCGACACTAACTCTTTAGCTATGGCAATTGAAGAACAATCCTCACTATTGAGCACTGCTAACACGTCTACTATTTTTTCGTAGTATTTTGCAAAGTAGCTTGCAGCATCCAACCTAGTATCCCAACGTGTTATGATTGGCTTTGGAGGTAAGAGAATTTCTGGCGCTATATTTTTAAATACTTGTGACCTAGTAGTGCCTTTAATTTTTTTTTTTTTTTTTTTTTTTTTGTTTCATATTTGATATGAACCGGTCCACATCTGGATAGGAACTCCTCACAGTCTCGGCTACTCTGTGAAGACAATGAGCAAGACAAGTCATGTGACAGATGTTAGGGTAGCTTAATTTTATTTGTCTGCCTGCTTTCATCATGTAAGCAGGGCCATCGGTAACTAGCAGGAGGATATTTTCACGTTGAACTCCGTCTGGCCATAAAAGAGATATTGAGTTTTCAAATAGTGTTACAATGGATGCATGATTCACTTTATCAAGTACCTCTGTGGTTAACAAAAACTTTTCACCAGGTCCATCAGGACTCAATGTTCCGACAACGACATGTGCTACAAATGGCTCTGTTTCATCAATCGTTTCGTCCACAGAAACCCAAATCTTATTATTTCCTACCGCTTTCCTTATCTGATTAAAACATTTGAATAACAATCTGGCAGACAGTTTTTGCGAAGAGTTCATTCGGAAGGAAGTTGTTTTTCTGTATATTTTTCTATGAAGTTCTTAAAAAAAAAACATTATCTACTTTATGGAATGGAATGTTGGCCCCCACCATCATCTCACAGACGTCCCGAAAAAATGTAGACTTCCGACTTGAGAGAGAAGTAGATGGTACTTTGTTTACTTCTTGCTCCAATAAAGCTACACTTGCCTTATGTTTTTTTTTTTGTGTTGCAATGTCTTTCAATGAATGCTCGTTTCCAGCCTCTAGTTTGTGTACGGCACAATCTACAAATTATAAATTCTCCATTCGAAGAAAATATTTCACCTCCTCCAAATTCCTCCACGAAACAATTCACCTACAATTCAAAGTAGTATTGTTAAACTTTTATAACACCACTTCTAATAACACGTATGTTGTGAGTTCTCAAAACGTCCGCTTACCTGCACTTCTTTGAATGTAATTGGCTTCGCCAAGACTCGGTTACCTTGTCCGTATGCTATACTTGCATGTGCCCGCTTTGTTATTAGTTGTGACTGTCACTGTGCACTTGCAACGCAAACTACCAGCACAAACCCCCCGTCCTATCTGAAGCTGTAGTCGCGCGGAGAACACAGACGTACCGAACATCCGTGGCCTGGTTATCAGAGAAAAGATACAATTCCTTGACTGAAGAAGGGACATTATTTTCAATGTAGTTCAGAAGGAACACACTTCATTTGAAGATTTGTGGCCTATACCTTCATGATAGGAATAGAAGTGCGCCGTATAATCTTTGAAATTGTGAATGTTGAAAATTGATGACCAAAGTTGCGTCTAAACAAACAACGAGTAGTTTCTTATCCACATTGTTCTCCAGCCGTACGGGCTGCTACAGCCTTCCCAATGGAAATGACGTTCCAATGCCTTCAGTTTATTTTTCTTATTTACATTTCTGCGGTAGTTAATTTCATTGCGTTTACGTTTACCACTAATAATACAGTTTTCTTACCCTGGGTCACTTATTACTTCTAGCTTATCTGCCATTTTCCTTATCAGCTGATGGGCGCGTAACTTATTAGATCCGCGGCACTCAGTTGCGTCACGTCGTCAGTCAGTGCAGAAAGGAGATACGTCGCTGACTTGTCCCCTTTCTGCAATGACTGCGGTGTTTATGGTACTCTGCTTTGCGTTGAGAATGAGCAAATTTGTCCCATTTCTGTATGGAAATGTGTGTCTAGGTCTGGAGAAAACAATGACACTCTTAACTCATTTTCGCGCTTTTCATGACTTATCCCCTTTCTGCAATGACCGATTCAATTGATGTTTAGATTGTCAAAATCAATAAATGTTAGTGTTTCCTACATTACGTATTTTACATGTAATTTACACGTAAAATACGTACAGGTAATTTATTCGTCCAACCCTGAAGGAAACTGCTTTAAAACAATGAGGAAAGAATTGGAATAGAATAATAAAAACCGTAAAGAACCTTGGCAATCCCTGGCATGGAGTCAATGGTTTGCTGCATAATCAATGGGACTTGTCCGAACTTGATTTAAATAGCAAACCCTTGCATCGCCATATTTGCAGCGGTTGGATGACAACTTTCTATTTCGAACACGGGGTGGGGCATCAAGTTCGCAGGTGCGCGCACGGCTTCAAATCCCGTAGGCTGAGTGACTAAGCGACGCGAAGGAACTGCACTGCTGAGTCTGCATATCCACGCCTCAAGTGCCACACCACAGGGGATCACGTTGCCAGCAAGTCCGCTCAAATGACACCTCAATTTATCAGAATCAAGTCAACAGCTTCATTTTTCTCTCCCTTCAGAATCTATACTAATAATAAATCTGTAGCCGAAATTTTTCTGGTAATTTTCGATTTTCCAAACATAATTGGTCCTAACATATATAATTAACCACCCTGAAACCGAAAATCGCATTTTTGAAATTTTTGTTTGTATGTCTGTCTGTATGTTTGTTACCTTTTCACGCGATAATGGCTGAACCGATTTATATGAAAATTGGAATATAAATTAAGTTCGTTGTAACTTAGATTTTAGGCTATATGGCATTCAAAATATTTTATTTAAAAGGGGGGTTATAAGGGGGTTTGAATTAAATAAATCGAAATATCTCCCTTATTATTAATTTCCATGAAAAATGTTACATAACAAACGTTTATTTAAACATGATTTCCGATAAGTTTTATTCTTTACAAAATTTTGATAGGACTGATATTTAATGAGATAAATGAGTTTTAAAGTTAAAATAACGCCATCTAAGACGGTGCAATGAATTAAGAACAAATGACTACGTCTATAAGGGGCCTTGGACAACAACAATCGAAACAGGGGCCTTGGACATCAACAAGCGAAAGCTATTGAACATAGCCTACAGAGAATGTTTCTGTGTTCGTTTGAAGTAATATCAGAAGCTAAATTAACCGATTTGTATAATTAATTATTGTTTCACCATTGGAAAGTGTAGTTTCTCTAGATGGACATAATGCTATAATGTTATTACAGTAAAATCTGAGTAAATCGAGGACAGGTAAGATTAAAATAGCTTCTTATGCACAGAAAATTTGATAGGCTATTTTGTACATTCGTTTTCTGTATTTCTTAAAATAATATTTATGTACAGTCATTTTAATCTGAGAGAATTAACGAACAACGAGAGTGTATTGATGTAATATGCAGTAATAGTACGTTAGCTTAGCAATCCATTATTTTATAATTCAAATTTTAACTATGCTCAATTGAATCGTGTTAAAATACATAAAATATATATGCAATAAATGCAATGCAAAAAAATTGGGTAATGAGCGAAGCAGATTATCTTGCGCTGTTGTTCAAGTTGTTCCCTGGATCAAACGTCCTATTTTAATTATGTAATTACTTTATATTTATTTCTAACAGGTGCAGCGGAGCGCACGGGTACGGATAGTAATTAAATAAATTAACGAAGGTCGAAAAAATTTAAGTTGCAAGAGCCAGTTACAATTTCAGATATATATCGAATTTTGGTCAGTTGAGAGTTGATAAATAAATCAACTAAAACGTGACTCGAGATTTACAGAATCCCGATAATTGGGTGAATTCGTTTTTGTGTTATTGTTCTGTATTCATTGCCTTTTCATAATTTGCGATATTACTGCTTAAAATGTTTATTGTTATTTTTCTTGTTTCCATATGATTTATTAGTAGGGACCCTATTTTGTCCCAGGGCGTACGGATATAAGGTTAGCTCTTCATAGACTATATTGACGTGACGTCATATTCGACGCGTGCCACAGCATCTTGTTTGTGCTGAAGTTGACATTTTGTTCATGATTCAAAACTAGATCTCATAGACTGTTGACAATGTATTATAGTGACTATTACATTTTTACTACGTTACATTACTTTTGACTAATAAAACGGTACGAAAGAACGTCTTTCAACCACTCATGGCTGCTTATCGCACAATTTAATCGCTTCCCTAGCATTTGTTTAATTTTATCGCTTCCCTAGCATTTGTTCAATTTTATCGCTTCCCTAGCATTCGTTTGTTTTTATCACTACCCTAGCATCTGTTTCTTTGTTTGCCAACATTTCAAACTGAAAATTCTTTACCGTACTATAAAACATGCTTTGCGATCGTAATTTATTTCCCCGTATAGATAGTTGACTGAAAATGGCGACTCCGTTCAAACAATTTGATGAAGGTAACATCAGTGAAATATAATTTCAGTAAGTCAATTAATATTTTATTCCATTAGAGTACTTCATTTCTTCTAATCGTTATAATATACTTCCTTCAGTTTTTATCACATCCCTATCATTTGTTTCTTTCTGTGCCAACATTTACGGTACTATAAAACATGTTTTGCGATCGTCATTTGTTTACAGCATAAACAGTCAACTGAAAATGGCGGCTGCGTTCAAACGTTTTCGTGAAGCTAACATTAGTGAAATAGAATTTCAATTAAATCAATTATTATTTTATTGTATTGGAGTAATTTATCTCTTCTAATCTTTATATACTTTCTTCTAATCGTGTAAAAGTCAATTAAATCCCACTCGAGTTTTGATTTATCGATAAAATCAAAACCTCTAGTGAGATTAATGCTAATAAAAACTGATACTACAATTTACTGCAGATTATTTCTTCATTTATTTAATTTATTTATTTTCACAAGCACAGTTAAGATGGTAAGACATTGTCTTCCACTCAACCAGTATCAAAATGCAAAGCAAATATAAATAAAAGCAACACAGAAAACAATGGAATAGCAGCAGCAGCAGCAGCAGCAGCAGTAGTAGCAGTAGCAGTAGTAGTAGCAGTAGTAGTAGTAGTAGTACCGGAAAGACTACATCAATTGATTTTGCAGCATTAATAATATTTAAAATACCTTGATTTGAATTTCATATCATAATTGGAATATCACTCTTATTGGTTGAGATCCAATAAATGCCATCGCTTTTGTTTTAATGGTCGATATTTTCATATTAAAACTCGATGCAATTCGATCTAATTTGAAGACTGCCTGTTGTAGAGCATTTTCACTCTCGCTAGTGACCACTTGATCATCAGCAAATAAAATTGTAGTACAATTTATGTCATTTAATTTAAAATCTAATGAAATTGGTTATAGAGAACAAAATAATATAACAAATCAACACTTTTACATACTTAGGTTGTTCAATAACATATGGCAAAAAATGTGAAATCGAGGAAAAATTAAATAAATTCAACTATTTCTGTGGAACAATACGTAGGACACTGGGGAAGAAAGTGAGAAAGGAAACAATCAAATATTACAAAGTAATGGCAATTACGTCCCTTCTATACGGCTGCGAATCTTGGGTTCTAAAGAAAAACGAAGAAAGAAGAATTGGAGCAGGTGAAATGAAATTTCTTAGATATATTGCGGGTTATACACTACTGGCCAAAAAAATAAATGAAGATATTCGAAAAGAACTAAAAAATAGATAGTATTATTCAACTTATTAAAGAATATCAACATAATTGGAAAGAACATATAAACAGAATGCCAACAACAAGTATAACGAGAGCAGCCATGAATTATAATCCATTAGGAAGGAGATCAATAGGAAGATCAGTAAAACGTTGGCGAGATCAATTTTAATGGTGGCGGAACAGGCCGAAAGGCCTAAACCTTGAAGAAGAAGAAGAAGAAGAAGAAGAAGAAGAAGAAGAAGAAGATGAATTGGAATATCAGGCAATATGTGTCAGAGGAAGAACAATTATTGTTTCTATACATCTGAAGTCTGATTAGTGTAATATGTAGCTAGTCGGCGATGTATACATTGGTGGGGAAAAAGAACTGACTAACCTACCCCACTATCTCCTGGCCTAGTTGTCTCATAAGTGGTGACATTTTTGTATCACTCGTGAGGTTCAGACCTGTCTTCGGACAGTTGACTAAAAAACAATTGGAATATTTTCGTCCAATGTTTCCCATTTTGGTAGGCCTACTAGTCACCAATTTTCTCCCGCGATTTTCAACAGTAATCTTGCTAGAGGTTTTGATTTTATCGATAAATCTGCGAGTGGAACATGAGTAGATTTATCTAGAGAAAATCAAAACTCGAGTGGGATTTAATTGACTATTACAAGATTAGAAGAAAGTATATAAAGATTAGAAGTAACGAAGTACTCCAATACAATAAAATACTGACTTACGAAAATACAAAACTGTCTTCAAATTTGTACCTTCTCAACATTATAAATATGACGCTAGTAGATGGCAGTAGTGTGTTATTATTAGCTATTTTCTTGGTATCAGTTGTGCCAACTATGGAATCTTCATTGAACTCTGTGGAAGGTTACTGGTCAAGAAGGCTTTGTTGATTCAGTTTCATTTTTATTAAAACAGTTGCATTCCACTTCAATTATCCCGATCCAAGTAATCAACGTCACTTGACAGATGATTTTTTAAGTAAATCTCTGATACGTGACTATTCATAATATCATATAGCAGAAGCTATAACAAGCATAACCTAAATAATATAAACGAGTGTTAGAAAAGTTTTAATTAGGGGTTATGAAATAAACAAGAAACGTTTTAATTAACGATGATGAAATAAAAAATAAACATGAATAATTTTAAAAGAAACAATTATTGAAAGTAAAATTTTCAAATTTGAATATTTTGGTGGTTGGTGGTTCAGTTGATGTTATATTGGACGTGTGCGTAAAAGAAGTGGAAGTCGTTGATGTACATGGTGTATTCCTCAACTTATTCAGGATTTCCGAATGGTGCTCTTCATTTATTTGTAAATAGAGATTCAGGGAAGATGCATAGCTATGACCAGTGATCTTTACTAATTCTTGTTCTTGAATGCCAATGCGAGTCATATTTGAAAGTGCTGTGCATCGACTGGAGTGGTTTGTAATTTTTTTTTTTTTTTTTTTTGCCGTCCAGACCAGTGCAGTTTGAAATGTTGGGAAACAAAGAAACAAATGCTAGGGTAGTGATAAAAATAAACAAATGCTAGGGACGCGATAAAATTGTGCGATAAGCAGCCATGATTGGTTGAAAGACGTCCTTTCGTACCGTTTTATTGGTCAAAAGTAGTGTAACGTAGTAAAAGTGTAATAGTCAACGAAAAAGTCTGATTTGCGAAACCTGGACGTATCCCGTTCTGATTTCTCTTTCCTTTTGGTGAATTTCTCGTTGTTTAATAGCTTTCTAACTGTCCAGTTGTTTGAACTAACCAATGTAATAAATGCAACAATGCAGGCGACTTATTATGTCTTTAACAATATGTTTGATTATGTAACTTTCATGTAATCCCGAAACGTCGATGATATTCAATCCTAACTAC
Source organism: Periplaneta americana (assembly GCF_040183065.1). Classification (NCBI taxonomy): domain Eukaryota; kingdom Metazoa; phylum Arthropoda; class Insecta; order Blattodea; family Blattidae; genus Periplaneta; species Periplaneta americana. The sequence goes on from NC_091123.1 coordinate 54,309,632, forward strand.
GGTTGAAACTCAAAATTCTTCTTGTAATTTTTACTTTCTTAACGGCAATCCAAGACCGCTGAATTCGTTGTACGACACATCACTAACTCCGTCAAACGAAGCTGCACCTTATTCACATTTGTAGCTTTTAACATTCGATCCACGATAAATCACTGAGCCGTCAAGCTCTTTCTTAGTGAAGTGGCAATTTACGCTTGATTTGCAGAGGTTTGTACTAGCAGACGAGGAATTGTTAGGAATGTTAATCCTCCTCCTTCACGGATGGCGTACGAATCCGATGAATGGAACACAGGATCAATAGAACCGAGATATGCATCAGCGGATCAAATGACTCACAGCTTCTTCTCATTCAGCTCCAATTAACACCGTCTGACTGCAGCTTCGATCCCATTGACAGATGCTCATGGCGGCCAAGTATCAGGCGCGGAAAAGATTTAACGGAGAAAATTATGCACTAGCGTAGGCTATATTTTGCGAAGGTCAATGTTCGAGACTAGTCGGGGTAAGTGAAATTTGATGTCAATAAAGAATGTTGAAACGCTAACTTTTCCGCCTACAAACATCGAGTTCGGGTTAGATTTCCTGTAAAAATGTTCTTCTTTCATAAAGGCTAAAAGCGTTACTTGTCTTGAGTTTGTCTTATGTAGTCTCAAGTAATATCCTGAAGTTATTATTATTATTATTATTATTATTATTATTATTATTATTATTATTATTATTATTATTATATCTATACAAATAATAAATCTATAGCCGAAATTTTTCTGGTAATTTTCGATTTTCCAAAAATAATTGGTCCTAACATATATAATTAACCATCCTGAAACCGAAAATCGCTTTTTTTGAAATTTTTGTCTGTCTGTCTGTCTGTCTGTCTATCTGGATGTTTGTTACCTTTTCACGCGATAATGGCTGAACCGATTTATATGAAAATTGGAATATAAATTAAGTTCGTTGTAACTTAGAATTTAGGCTATATGATATTCAAAATATTTTATTTAAAAGGGGGGTTATAAGGGGGCCTGAATTAAATAAATCGAAATATCTCCCTTATTATTAATTTTCATGAAAAACATTACATAACAAACGTTTCTTTAAAAATAATTTCCGATAAGTTTTATTCTATGCAAAATTTTGATAGGACTGATATTTCATGAGATAAATGAGTTTCAAAATTACAATGACGCCATCTAAGGCGGTGTAATGAAATAAAAACAAATGACTTCGTCTATAAGGAGCCTTGGACAACAATTGAAAGCTATGAAACATAGCCTATAGAGAATGCTTCTGTGTTTGTATGAAGTAATATCGGAAGCTAAATTAACCGATTTGTATAATTAATTATTAATTCACCATTGGAAAGTGTAGTTTCTCTAAATGGACATAATGCTATAATGTTATTACAGTACTTCTGAGTGAATCGAGGACAGGTAATAGCTTCTTATGCACAGAAAACTTGATAGGCTATTCTGTACATTCGTTTCCTTTATTTCCTAAAATAATTTTTATAGCCAAATGAATAGTCTCTGGATCAAAATGATCGCATTTTAATTTTTTAAATACAATTTAAATTAAGTAACATAATAAACGATTTATCCTTCTATCAAACACGAATGTTCCCTGGATCAAATGTCCTATTTTAATTATGTAATTATTTTATATTTATTTCTAACGGGTGCAGCGGGTCGCACGAGTACGGCTAGTAATAATAATAATAATAATAATAATAATAATAATGGTTTATTTAACCTGGCAGAGTTAAGGCCATACGGGCTTCTTTAACCTCAACCAGGAGTAAAATTGCGTTACAAAAAACACCAGAAATTTACAAAGTACACTACAATTTTACACACAAAACTGAATAAGATAATAATAATGTAACGTAAACAACAAGTAAGTAGAAATCAGATATAATATATTATAGCATACAGAAAGAAAGGAAAAAGCATAATGAAATGCGAACAGCAGGTCAAAATAAATGAGACAAACAAAGTATAAAGAAATAAGACAATTAATAATAATAATAATAATAATAATAATAATAATAATAATAATAATAATAATAATAATAATAATAATAATAAATTAGTGAAGTACAAAGCATACAATGAATACAATATTTTTTAGGTACACACAGTAAGGAAAATTATGATTATATATAGCTCAAGTTATCACATTATAGATATACCATTATTTGGAAATATGAAAACAAAGAGACAAAATAAGTTAAATATCAGTAGCACATAAAAAATGTGAATACGCGGAAACATGCAATACAACACTTGTCAAAATAGTAAGTTAGTTTGGCAACTCGTCATAAGATAATTTTCTAACTTGGATTTGAAAGATTTCAATGTTCGGCAGCCCTTGACTTCAGGCGGCAGAAAGTTCCAGTAACGAGAGGTAGCAACAGTGAAAGATGAGTAATACAGAGATGATGTGTGAAGTGGAATTTCTAGCGTATTATTACGTTGTGATCGCGTATTAATATTATGATAGCGAGAGAGAGTATGAAAACGGGCGAATAAATAAGAGGAGCATGAAGTGTGCATAATACGATATGAGAGAAAACGAGTGCAGATTTCTCCTCTCATGTAACCTAAGCCATGATAACTTCTCGAAAGAAGGTGAGATATGCCTATCACATGGTCAGTTGAACTGGTATCGTGAATAGTAAGTGTTAGTTAAAAATCTGTAAATTACATAAACTTAAAATCCCTCACAAAAATAATTATGGCATTCTGTGGCAAATATTCCACTAAAAATAAAATATTAATTAAAAACAAAATTTTAGAATAAGTTCCAACTTTTAATTGTTTGGGAATTCGAATATCGTTTACCTATAGAGAAAAATATTACAGTCAAACCTGTGTAAGTTGACCACCTTTCGTTCCGGTCAAACCTAGTCAACATAGGCTATAGAGGTGGTCATGTTACACAGTTTTTCCACTGATCTTTCAAGATTAACTACGCATGTCTATCCAATTAATGTGGAACTTAGAAGGCCAAGGAATATTAATAAATACAATTTTTTATTTAAATTAAATAGTAGTTATTATATTATTATTATTATTATTATTATTATTATTATTATTGTTGTTGTTGTTGTTGTTGTTGTTGAGAATACAACAGGACTACAAGAATGTTCAAAATATTCGTGGAACTACAATACAGTCCGGATCAGCTTACTTAATACCCCAAGGGTGAAACCTAACCATTTTTTCTCATTACTACATATGCTAGTGGATTATGGTGATTTTCTAGTTTGAAGATTGAATTTTCTTTTGCCAACTTCGTTTCGAATATCGATACTGAGAAATACTACAACTGGTAGTGATTTTCTAACTGTTATGTTGGCAACAGGAACAGCTGCTGTCGGTAGTGGAAATTATGAAAATTAAAACTGTTCTAGATTTCTAAGCCGATTAATGGAAGCTAGTGAAATTCGAACATACTAATAATTAATTAATATCAGAATTATATTGATACATAATAGTTATTTTATGTTTTGTGTTGTGGTTACAATTCAAGATTATAGTCAGGTAAGTGTAAATAAATATAACATGTGGTGTGATATATGCAATTGGCTGATTGATAGAAAATGCGCATGGAGACAGAAATTATAACTAAATTAGCAAAATTATTACGAGTAAGTAAGTATTCTTAAACATACATTTTAAAGTGGCATTCGGTTTTCGGATTTTGTAGTAATCATTTCACGTGATGAAACAAAATACATTTTTAGGTTAGATCTCGTGAATCGTAAACTATTTAGTCAAAGCAATAAGCGCCGTCTTAAATCACTTGCTTATTCCGTCGGATCCCGGCCAATCAGTCACTCATACGAGTGCACCTCCGCACGTGTAGGCATTAGTCCTACGTTCATAGACACCTATGACGTAGGCGGCCACCAGAGGGAACCCGAGAAGTGGAACTTAAACTGAGAGGATTCAATCCGACACCGGGATGGGAATCCGGTGTGGCTTAGTGGGTAAAGCATCAGCACGCAGAACTGAAAACCCGAGTTCAAATCACGGTGCCGGAGAGAATTTTTCTCCGTTCCACTACTCTTTCATCGTACGATGCGTGGAAACGTCATATGTACTTCGGTACATTAAAATTATATATATATATATATATATATATATATACATCCATCAAATGACGCTCGGATAGATATAAAGGGAGGGGGGTAAATATATTTCAAGGGAGAAATAAGGGTGGGGGAGCGTATGGCCAAGAAAAAAATTACCACGACAGCACTGGACGTAGGAGTGCCTCCTCCGGTAACTCTGTAAATCAGGAGTCGACCGTCTGTACCCAATAAAGAGACACTTGTGATAGACAAGTTCGAGAAATGAAAATTCTTTCGATGTTCTCTCGTTAAAAATTTCATTTCATTAATATTCACTATTTTCCCTTAATGTATCCTTTTCGTATCACCTGATGTCACAAAGAAACATGGTTAAACATGGCGTGCAACGTTCTGTGTTGCCGGATATGTAGTATTACAGGAGCAGGGCATAGTTGCGCCCCACGGTCAGATAAGATGCAGCAGATAAAAAAGGGTCCCTGTTTTGTGCTCATAGTTGCGCCCCGTTCCCATCAGGTAGAGAAAGGGGCATGGCATAGTTGCGCCCCGATGAAATAGGTAGAGAAAAAGACACTACGGAAACTCGAGTCTCATAATCAATCAACCTTACTGATTTCTTATTCGATTTAATATTTATTAAAATGAACACCATGAAGTTGGCAGTACTTTATTACCTGTTTTTCTACTGTTTATGCAGTGATTAGCAATATCCTACTGTTAAAATGAACACCATGAAGTTGGCAGTACTTGATTAACTGACATAATTGAGTGAGCCGTTGCAATATAGGGCCTTAGCAGTCTTAACAATTCACAATGGTTCTAAGTTTCAATTTTCGAAACCTTGTAGTCTATCGTGGGGTTAATGTATCGATGTAGAAACAAAAGAAATGGAGTTCATTTATTGTGTGTGATCAATAAAAAAGTGTTATTTTAAATAGCAAAAATGATCATATGCTAGGCCTACCTGATTTCAATGCAGCTTACTTACTTACTTACTTACTTACTTACTGGCTTTTAAGGAACCCGGAGGTTCATGCCGCTCTCACATAAGCCCGCCATTGGTCCCTATTCTGAGCAAGATGAATCCAGTCTCTACCATCATATCCCACCTCCCTAAAATCCATTTTAATATTATCTTCCCATCTACGTCTCGGCCTCCCCAAAGGTCTTTTCCCCTCTGGCCTCCCAACTAACACTCTATATGCTTTTCTGGATTCGCCCATACGTGCTACATGCCCTGCCCATCTCAAACGTCTGGATTTAATGTTCCTAATTATGTCAGGTGAAGGATACAATGCGTGCAGCTCTGCGTTGTGTAACTTTCTCCATTCTCCTGTAACTTCATCCCTTTCAGCCCCAAATATTTTCCTAAGAACCTAATTCTCAAAAACCCTCAATCTCTGTTCCTCTCTCAAAGTGAGAGTCCAAGTTTCACAGCCATAAAGATTTCAATGCAGCTATCACTGTAATATTTTTAAGTAATTTATTTATTTTATGACAATCACTTTCGTGTATACTATGCCCATCGGGGCGCAACTATGCCATATCCATTCTGCTACCTGATTTCTTCGGGGCGCAATTATGCCATGCCTAGGTCTCCCAATTGACCGCGGGGCGCAACTATATCATACCGGTATTACAGGACGTTCGCCAGAAAACAGGTTTCACACAGGTAAATACCGTCGATCTTTTATTGTTACAGATCGAATGCCACTTCCAAGGAAATAGTGTGTACATTTCCCGCGAATCAAGCTTGGAAAGATATTGTTTTGCGCAGTATGGACAGACAACACAGACTGAAGGAGCGTTACGATTTTAGAGTTACATAAAAGACTTCAGAAGAAGAAGAAGAAGAAGAAGAAGAAGAAGAAGAAGAAGAAGAAGAAGAAGAAGATGATGATGATGATGATGATGATGATGATGATGATGATGATGATGATGATGGAAATTAATAGAAAAATGTGATATCAGAAAATAAAAGCGACACTTGACTGTAAAATTTTAAGCTTTGGTTTGTCCCTTCCCTACAAGAGTAATTCTAAAGAATGTGATGTCGTTAAAAGACTTTTTGTTTAATATTCTTTGTTAAGTGATACAAGGTTAATAGAAGCAAATTATACCGCCTGAAACATGAAACGTGACCGGAGCGTGGCTGGATGTGAAGCAGGAATGGAGCGAAGTGAGGTGCCGTATAAAAAAGAGGAGTCGGCCTTGTTTCCGGGAAGCGGCGAACACGATGCCATGCTATTGTAATGGTCTCGCTTTTTCTCTCCTTACACGATCTTTGTTTCCTCTTCCAATGTCAGGAATAAGACAAAACAACTCAAGGGGAAAAGAAGATGGAAAAAGAAAAGAGCAACCGCGTTACAGTAGTTGAACTTCCCACACTACAAGTCGCTGTGAGATTGCCTTGCAAATCATGGAGGGAAAAAAGAAATCTGGGCCTCGGTTTATGAGAATTTTCACAGACATACTTGCAGAAAAATTCAAAGATAAGAATAACAAGCCTGCAGATTACAGAATATTTTCGTTGTTCAAATAATCGTTTTTGATCAGAGTTCTTATCTCGTTGACGTCAATTGAAATTTGTGTTATTGTAATTATCACTATACTGCGTTCCATGTCTGACAGACGATGAAAACATTGACGACAGAAAAGAGAGAAGCATAATAGCTAATCAACCAATGGCAGAGGTCACTTTAAAGATGACTGAAATGTGACCTCTGTCATTGGGAAGATAAGCTATTATCCTTCTCCAGTTGTCTGTCGGCAATGTTTTCGTTGCCTGTCAAATAGTAGGTCTATAGTTACTGGAATATGAAGAAAATGTTGCCAAAACATGAAATTTTTTTAACAATTATACTTTTACTGATGATATGGCGTTGTTAGCAGAAGAGGAGATGATACGAAGGGGTATGCTACTAGAGCTAAATGACAGCTGTGAGCAGTATGGAATGAAGATAAATGCCAACAAGACGAAGACCATGGTCATAGGAAGAAAAGTAAAGAAGGTAAACTTGCGAATTTTAAATGAGGGAGTAGAGCAAGTGGACAGCTTCAAATAGTTGGGGTGTACTATAAGCCGAGACGTAGGTGGGAAGATAATATTAAAATGGATTTGATGGAGGTGGGATATGATGGTAAAGACTGGATTAATCTTGCTCAGGATAGGGACCAATGGCGGGCTTATGTGAGGACGGCAATGAACCTCCGGGTTCCTTAAAAGCTAGTAAGTAAGTAAGTACTATAAGCAGTAACATGAGCTGCTGCCAAGAAGTCAAAAGGAGAATAGCAATGGTAAAGGAAGCTTTTAATAGAAAAAGGAGCATCTTCTGCGGACCTCTGGAGAAAGAAGTGCTTTGTGTGGAGTGTAGCATTGTATGGGGCAAAAACATGGACATTACGACGAAGTGAAGAGAAACGACTAGAATCATCTGAAATGTGGATATGGAGAAGGATGAACGTGTGAAATGGACAGACAGAATAAGAAACGAAGCTGTGTTCGAAAAGTGGGTGAAGGAAGAATGATGCTGAAACTGATCAGAAAGAGGAAAATGGCTGGGACACTGGTTGAGAAGAAACTGCCTTCTGAAAGATGCACTGGAAGGAATGGTGAACGGGAGAAATGTTCGGGGCAGAAAAAGATATCAGATAATAGACGCCATTAAGATATATGGATCATATGAGACTAAGAGGATGGCAGAAAATAGGAAAGACTGAAGAATACTGGGTTTGCAGTGAAAGACTTGCCCTTGAGCAGAACACTATGAATGAATGAATGAATGAATGAATGAATGAATGAATGAATGAATGAATGAATACACTTTTTGACCAATAAAACGGTACGGAACGATGTGTGACCAATCATGGCTGTTTATCCTACAATTTTTATCAAGTCACTAGCATTTGTATTTTATCACCTTCCAAGCATTTGTTTCTTTGTTTGCCAACATTGTACTTTCAATAATTGTACCTTTTAAAATGATTCATGTTTATTTCATAATTCTTAACTAAAACTCTTCTATCATTCACCTTCTTTATATTATTTAGGTTATGTTATATAGCTTCTGCTGTATGAGATTATGGACAATCACGTATCAGAGATTGTTTAATATATGTATATTGATAACTGAAGTGGAATGCAAATGTTTTAATAAAAATGAAACAAAGAACAAAACCTTCTTGACTAGTAATCGTCCATAGAGTTCAATGAAGATTGTATAGTTGGCACAACAACAGAACAGTTCATCATAGCACACTATTGCCATCTAGCGGAATATTTGTAATAATGAGATGGTACAATAATACATTTTCAAGACAGTTTAGTATTCTAGTAAGTCGATAAATATTTTATTCTATTAGAGTAGGTTTGAGACATTTGAGATGGACAGGGCATGTAACAAGTATGGGCGAATCCAGAAATGCATATAGAGTGTTAGTTGGGAGGCCGGAAGGAATAAGATCTTTGGGAGGTCGAGACGTAGATGGGAGGATAATATTAAAATGGATTTGAGGGAGTTGGGATATGGTAGTCTGGATTAATCTTGCTCAGGATAGGGACCGATGACGGGTTTATGTAAGGGCGGCAATGAACCTCCGGGTTTCTTAGCCGTAAGTATGAGTAGGTACTTTATTCCTTCTATCTTCACATAGATACTTTCTTCTAATCGTGTAATAGTCAATTACATCCCACTCGAGTTTTGATTTTCTCTACATGAATCATAACTTGTATTCCTGGTGTTGTGGAAGAGAAGGCCTGATGGACTTAACTACACCAGAATAAATAAATAAATAAATAAATAAATAAATAAATAAATAAATAAATAAATAAATAAATAAATAAATAAATAACTTCTAGTGAGATTACTACAGACAAAGCATGAATCAATGCTAAAATGTCTTGATTTATAAATCAGTTGGAACCGGTACACATCATTATTTATAAAATAAGTCTTCACGGCAAAGGTGTGATATAACGTAAAATACCTTTGTGTATGTGTTTTTTTTTTTCAGATTATATCCAATCCTCAATGTGTTACATACTAATTAACTAGTTATAATATTTAATATCGCAATCAATTTATGAAGTACGTTTATTCACTACATTACGCAAATATTTAACGATTAGAACACGTTTGCCAGCTTAAATTAATGTATGCAAAACATTTTAGGGGATACGTCAGAATGCAATATGAGCTCCTATGTGTCAGTCACACCACAGTCTAGTTACGAAGCTCAATACATAGTAAATATGCATCCATAGATAGTTGCTAACCACCAGGATCGCTAATATCGCCTCATTACAGACAATACGAAATAGTACCGCCACAGTCTATTGTTCCTAGCACCTTTACAACTCAAGCTTCGTGACTGTATATACTAGACTGTGGTAACACTCAAAGGTTTGCATTCTCTGGCCTGGTGTTTATTATATTATATACACTGCCCTTGGATGACAAGTTTGTGAGTTCAAGTTCGAGCCTGTTCGACAGGAATGGAATTAGATAAAGATCCTTAAGATATATTTCTTAGGAAGAGAAATAGAAGTATTTAGGGCTGGTACGAACGTAACGCCTCCTATTTTTATGTTGTTGAACGTGGCGACGGACGGGTGGAGTTCCTTGCCCATCCTACATACAGCGACACTATCCAACTTCACCACGACATCGTCGATGCTGCTGCATTCGGTCACGTAAGCAGTTTGTTCAGACACACGTACTAGGCAAATAGTAGTAATTGAATTTCTTGCAATGGAAGGCTTTGGCTGGGTAAGATTCACAGACGAATGATGAATTTCTACGGTTCTGATACCATTGATATTAGCTCATAAGGAAATACGTATCAATTTGTGTGATTAAAAAAATTCTGGTTTGTTTAACGAAGCTCGCAACTGCAGGGGTTATATCAGCGTCGCCGGTATGCCGGAATTTTTGTCCCGCAGGACTTCTTTTACATGCCAGTAAATCTACTGACATGAGCCTGCCGCATTAAAGGACACTTAAATGTCATCGACCTGGGCCGGGATCGAACCCGCAACCTCGAGCACAGAAGGCCAGCGCTATACCGACTACGCTACCGAGGCCGACTATTTTGTGTGATATGAAGAGTACATTCCAACATATATTTTTTATAGGCATTGACTGCCAGCCATTAAAAAAAAGCGACTGTCAAATGACATCAGAATTATTAAATATCTTTAATGGAAGGGGTAGCACGGTAGCGTCGTCGTTAAGGCATAAACATGTCTGAAGATCGCGGCTTCGATTCCCGATAGGGTCATGTATTTTTCCATTCATATAATCCTTTCGACCACATTATGGCCATGTGGTCTACTCAGCCTCTATCAGAAATGATATATTATATGATATGTATGATATATGATACGAAATGATATATGATATGATATGATATATGATATGATATGATATGATATGATATGATATGATATGATATGATATGATATATGATATGATATGATATATGATATGATATGATATGATATATAATGCGATACGATATGATATATGGTATACGATATGATATGATATGATGATATGATATATGATATGATATGATGATATATGATACATGATATATGATATATGATATGATATGATATGATATGATATATGATATGATATACGCCACCTGAATGCAAGAACTAGGTAACTTGATTTTTCCTATTTTGAAATATTGCCTATTTACTTATTTATTGCACTAAAAATATTTCTCGTTTTCTTTTACCTATTTGGTACATTGGAAAATAGATGTTGCTGGTATCGTTCGATCAGTTACCTAGTTCTTGCAGTACATTCTGTGCGAGTTTTGCTATGCTATAACAGAGATAACTAAAAAACGCAAATTTCGAGTTATGTAAGTCTTGCATTCAGGTGATGATATATGATATGAGATATGATATGATATGATATGATATGATATGATATGATATGATATGATATGATATGATATATGATATGATACGATATGATATATGATATGATATATGATATGATATGATATATTATATGGTATGATACGATACGATATATGATATGCTATATGATATTATATATGGGGGAAGACATTTTCTCATGAAATTTCGGCCAGTGTATGGGACCGGTGCCCACCCAGAATCGTGATGCACTTGGAAAGCTACGATAGGTAGCGAAATCTGGTTACGCAAACCAGCTATAACGGCTGGGGGGCTCATCGTGCTAACCACACGCTACATCCATTCTGGTTGGATGATCGTCCACCTCTGCTTCGGCATGTGGCCGTGAGGCCGGCAGCCGGCTGGTCGGTCTTGGTCCTTCGTGGGCTGCAGCGCCACGGATTATTATTATATGATATGATATATGGGGCATTTCCTTGCGGGTAAATGCGGCAAGCACATAGGAACGACACCCCTGGCTGCCATTACGTTCCGACTGTCCGTAAATGTGGGAGCCTTAATCTCCTCTGGACCGATTTGATCTGTCATTGGGGTTTATTTTACTCTTTACTGGAGAAAGAAAAGCTAGCGTGATGTGGGTGATCTACATACGGTTCGCAGGGAAACAGGTTTCGCTAGGTAAATTCCGTTGGGCTTTTCCTGTTATAGATCGAACGCGACTGTCGAGGAAATAGTGTGTACATTTCCACTGGTGGATCGATCGTGACAAGATTTTCTGTTGCGTAGTATGGACATTTAACACGAGATGAATGGCCGTCAAGGTTAGACAATTAATATACAGCTGACTTCCATTCCGTACAGTTCAATTTAGTTCGTGGCAGTGCAGTACACATTAGAACAGCGAATCCTCATAAGTAGACTATATTACGAAGAAATCATACGCAAGTGTCGTGCTGTATTTCTAAGGACGTTCAACAACAATCTGATATAACAATTAAGAATTTAATGAAAAAAATTGGGAGAAACAGACTAATTTTGAAATAGAAAAGAAAGCGCATAAATAGCATTGTAACTTAAGAAAAACTGGACATAGGCTATAGGCTAGACCGGTTTCCCACGAAATCGTTAAGAAAGTTAGCTCAACAAGCAGGTGTATCCAAAACATCAGTTTGTAAAACGACAAAATTGTCAAAACTAAAGACAGTCGTTATCAAATTGAATGAAACGAACCATGCGCCTAGGGTGTAGTTCTATCGATAGAGACGAAATCAAATATGTATCAAAAAATTAATATTTCATTTTAATTATATCATATAGGCTATATAATATCATATATATCGTATCATATCATGTCATGTCATATCATATATATCATACGATATCATGTCATGTCATATACCATATATTATATCACATCAAATAGCATATAATTATTAGGCCTATACATGAGGCACTCAGCGCTCTAATGGCCCAAACCACAAAATCATATTTCTACTTTACCTCTTTGTAACAGTGCGCGACACTTTCGCGGAAATCTCATGGAAGAACTGGGAATGATGATTAGGTCAATTTACACTTCGAAGAGAACAATATGAGGGACTCTATAAAGCAATAATCTCAATATGCAAATTGTGTGGATTGGGCCATTTGTGCGCTAAGCATCTCATATTGTATCGTATCTCGTATCGTGTGTCGTATCTCATATCTTGTGTCGTATCTCGTATCATATCTCGTATCTTGCGTCGTATCTCGTATCTTGTACCGTACTTGTATCGTATTCTCGTATCTTGTATCATATCTCGTGTATTGTATTGTATCGTATCTCATATTGTGTGTCGAATCTCGTATCTTGTATTGTATCTCGTATCTTGTATCGTGTATCTTGCATCGTATCTGATATCTTGTATTGTATCTCGTATCTTGTATCGTGTATCTTGCATCGTATCTGATATCTTGTATTGTATTTCGTATCTTGTATCGTGTATCTTGCATTGTATCTGGTATCTTGTATCGTATCTCGTTCTTGATCGTATTTCGTATCTTGCATCGTATCTCGTATCTTGTATCGTATCTTGCATTGTATCTCGATGTCATATCTCGTATCTTGTATCATATTCCGTATCGTATATCAAATCTCATATCTTGTATCGTATCTCGTCCTATCTCGTATCTTGCATCGTATCTCGTATCGTGTGTTTAATCTCATATCTTGTATTGTATCTCGTCCTATCTCGTATATTGTATCGTATCTCGTATCGTGTGTTTAATCTCATATCTTTTATCGTATCTCGTATCGTGTGTTTAATCTCATATCTTGTATCGTATCTCGTCCTATCTCGTATATTGTATCGTATCTCGTATCGTGTGTTTAATCTCATATCTTGTATCGTATCTCGTCCTATCTCGTATATTGTATCGTATCTCGTATCGTGTGTTTAATCTCGTATCTTATATCGTATCTCGTCCTATCTCGTATATTGTATCGTATCTCGTATCGTGTGTTTAATCTCATATCTTGTATCGTATCTCGTCCTATCTCGTATATTGTATCGTATCTCGTATCGTGTGTTTAATCTCATATCTTATATCGTATCTCGTCCTACCTCGTATATTGTATCGTATCTCGTATCGTGTGTTTAATCTCATATCTTGTATCGTATCTCGTCCTATCTCGTATATTGTATCGTATCTCGTATAGTGTGTTTAATCTCGTATCTTGTATCGTATCTTGCATCGTATCTCGTATCATGTGTCATATCTCGTATCTTGCAACGTATCTCGTATCTTGCATCGTATCTCGTATCTTGTATCTCGTATATTATCTCATATCGTGTATCATGCATCTATAGAATCGTGTATCGTATCGTATTGTGTCATAAATATATGTGATGTCATATCAAGTATATCTTATCATAGCATTATCAATGTTATTCTCTAAGACACCACAGACATACAATCAATATATATTGTCTGTTGTAGCAAGTGCATTTGATGCCGGGTAAGAAAGTTTTTGGGAAGCTGAACCTTGAGGAGACGCTGTATTGGCAGGTGTTGGGCGATAGCTCGCCTCATTGCGCCGCCCGGCGAGCGAAGCGACTCGTGACGGGAAGCGATCCGCACCGTCTGCTTCAGTCCTGGGAACCTTCCTGCAAGAAATGCTCCCATTGTCATCGACTCGCTGCACAACACAGACCTCACTTCGGCTTTTTATGCATTCTCTGTATAAAGAAAAGGTTTTCACGTCACTATAAAAATATAAGGGAGAGCTTGGATTCGTGTTAGCATATAGAAAATGTACGATTGACAAGAGAGAATACTGTCTCATCCTATTTTATGCCACCAAGTTAAATCTGTGAGCGAATAGCGTCTGAATTACAGCACTCCTTTCTTGAACCGGATATTTAATAACTCTGTATCAACAGCGAGGAAATTAAAGATGAGGGATTCCGCCATCCGTGTCATACATTTACTGCATCTGGAAATGTAAAGAAATATAGGATCCAGAGAGAAAAGGAAGATATGATTTAATCACAGTCTACTATATACAGTCGCGAAGCTCAAAATGTAGTAAAAATGCAAACATTGGTAGTTGCCCACCACTAGGATCGCTACTATCGCCTCATCATCACAGATCTCCCCTAGCAGATGACAAAATATGTTACACTTTCGTTGTCGTCTTTTGGAAAAATTAATACCTTCCTTCCATTATTGAAATATTAAATGGATAAAGTTCATTTATTATTTTAATGAAGTATATTAAATTCCACCATATACTCGAAGATACCTGCAAGAAATAGGTTAATATTATTTTTGTTTGTGCAAAACGAACTGAAATTTACTATAATCGCTTCACTCATTCAAGATTATAGCGATAATGAACTATGAAACCAATAAATATTAATTTGCATTTCCCTTTACAACAATAATATAATAACAATAATAATGGAAATATGAATTAATGGGAGTAACTTACGTGTACCGGTACTTGTATTGTAGGCTTACGTAGTTAACAAAGTGGGATGAGGTTAAGCAATAATAATCACACCAGAATTGGAAATAAAAAGTGATCAATAAATTTTACTGTAACAGACTTTTTCTACGTCTCTAGTAAAGCAACAAATAAAAATAACAACAAAATTAACAGCTATAATTAAAAACATATCCTTCGGAAAAAAAAGTAGGCCTAAGTTGTCTGAAAATGTACAATTATTCAAGGAATCAGCTGATACAGATGTAGAATTAGTGCAAAGCTTTTGTTTCTCAGCTGCAGGTAATAACAGAACAGGTTTATTTGAAACATCAAATAAAGTTGGAAATGCATTCCAGATTAATTTATTTTTGTTTTCATTCATACATTGTGTGTTTTAGAAATGAAGTGAGCAAAACTTTATATTATTATGAAGATATGCTTCATTCTTTGTCATTAGATCTTCCCTCCTGCTGTTTATTAACCACTTTTTGCATCTAGAAGTAAAATAAGAGATAGATGTTAGGATTTTTCTTCACGAGCATCAATACGAAATACGCAACGACCTAGCACTCGATGGAAATACGATTCAGTCCACTCTAAATCCAAAGTCGACCGTGGACAGTCTATTGTTTCTAGTTGCTAACCGCTTGGAGCGCTTTATCGCGAGATTTGCAAAAAATCACCTCAAGATTCGCGACTGTATATAGTAGACTGTGATTTAATACACAACGAAGTAAAATGTTTGGACTTCATAAACGGGAGCAGGAAATCTACACCTCTATTACGACCTCTACTGCTTTATGCCTGTCCTGTCTGGGGAGGAGCTGCAATAAGTGAAATTAAACACATCCAGTCATTTCAAAATAAAGTCCTACGAATTTCACTCAATTCTCCTTGGTTTGTCCGTAACAGCCAACTACACAGAGAAACTGGTATTGTCACAATCAGTTTATTCATTCACAAGCTAAGAAGTTCTATAACAACCTAGAAATGTTCCAGGCGCCATCCACTACTCTCTCGGAAGGAAGTACACATTTCCCATCAGAATCAAGAGCCGACTTCCAATGGACCTCATATTATATTCAAAATTTATCATCACACCAACCTATGTAAATAATTATTTATTAACAATTATTATTGTTCCATTGAGGAGCCCAATCTAGGCTGCCCTCAATTCAGTGTCATGTACTGTATTTATATTTTATTTAGAAATGATCTGTATAGCGCTAAATTCGCTGATCGATCAATAAATTATTTAAAAAAAAGTGGTTAATAGAAGACGAAATCGGCAATGAAATAACAAACAAAGAATAGCCTAATGAACAGACGAAATATGTACATCTTAGAAAAAATTCCCAGGAAGGAGGTAGTGAGAGAATATTCAGGCATACAACGAAACAAAACTAATTTTATTACCTCAGCTAGCCCTTCCCTTGCGAACCAGGTCGCTCGTCCTCTAATTATGCGCACTGCCTCCTTTCTGGGACTTAAAAAGTATATGTGCAACAAAACTTTTTTTCTAAGACTGTACAAGAGCTATATGAGAATCGTCCAGATAACTTAGCTATAGAAGACGAAGCACAAGTAACAGAAACCTAAACAGGATTTTCTATTCTAAGTGTAGACGTTCAGCTAGCGCTCAGGGAAATGAAGAATGTGAAAGCAACAGGAGTAGATGAAATCCCCACCGAATTAGTGAAATGCTGAGGGGAAGACAGAAGGAAATTCTGTCATTATGCAACGAAATATGTATAAGAGAAAGGTGAATGGCCTGGAGATTTCACGGAGACAGTGTTGCTTCCAATACAAAAGGAAAATAATGCCAAAAAATGTAACGAGTTCAGGACTAACAGCATGATATCGGGAGAAAAGTATAGGGCAGAAGAATATATCAGATGATAGACAACATTAAAATATATCGATGATATGCGGAGGCTAATAGGAAGACGGAAAATGGAAAAGATTGGAGAATGCTGGGTTTCCAGTAAAGTACCTCCCCATTGGCAGAAAATTATCAATGAATAAATGAATGAAACATTATTTAATTTGAAAATAAAAATAAACGGTAAAACATAAAATATTATTGTTGTTTAGTCAACTGTCCGAAGACAGGTCTGAACCTCACGAGTGATACCAAG
This sequence comes from Periplaneta americana, assembly GCF_040183065.1. NCBI lineage: Eukaryota > Metazoa > Arthropoda > Insecta > Blattodea > Blattidae > Periplaneta > Periplaneta americana. The sequence goes on from NC_091123.1 coordinate 54,326,725, forward strand.
AAGGCAACACTTATGAGGTTACTAGGCCAGGAGATAATAGGGTAGGATGGCCGGTTCCTTCCCCCCTCCATTGCATACATATTGCACTATATTCTTCACGCTGAGAGGTTTATAATATTGTGGTAGACGGCCAATCACGACACAAAACAACATGTATGTACATTTGTTGACATCACGTTTCATTCTTGAGTTGGATTGATAATGGTATGTCTTCCTTCGGATTAGGCTCTAAATTAAATTTACCGATCATTCATCGACCACGTCGCAATTCAATTCCGGTAATGGCACAATAGATCTTACAAAAGACCTAATTGCGTCTGAATCCTTTCCATTCTTTGCGTTAGATCCATTCGTCTGTCCATCGTTTACATAGAAATAACTTCTGTTTAATATAAAATGTAAACTTAAACTTATATAACGTTGCATTAAATTTAATAAATGTCAGAAAACTAAAAGCCGAGTTTTACTTCCTCCATGTGCTGGTACAGTTGACAATCGAATGAAATCAAATATTAAGGTCTGATAGACAGCTTTAAATAAGCTAATGGGAATCCACGCAAAATATCGACCGACAACAGCTGCTGCTTTTCCGAAGGTAAAAATCATGTCTGATGATTATATGGAATTTGTGACATTTTGTTGCAATGAAGAAATTTTATCTAGCTGAATATGCAATTATTTTTCTGCCGCAGTCAGTGAATTATAAATAGCTACGACATAATAATTTTCGTACAGTTTTACATAATCTGGTAGCGTCTATCTCATGTTCGGATTTTACACTTTATCAATATTTCGTAATTTAACAATGTTAACTGATGAAACTTGTGATTTGCCAATGCGAAACTAATGAGAAAGACTAAGGGGGGACTATAGTGAAATATAAGTTTTCCATACTTTTTTTTTTGCACTAGAGACTTAACATACAGTCCTCTTAGTATCTCAATACAATCTCTAAAGATTCAACTTCCTAGCACAAATAGTTTTTGAGACATTCTTTTGTTTTTCCAATGCCCTTTTTGTAAAACCCTACTCCTAATGTAAAAATGCAAAACTATAGGCCTACATGTAAAAAATATGTGTACTACCTGCCTTGTGTATAAAAAGGGCCATCATTCCATATTTTGCTAATAAGACCTCGTTTCAGAAATAAAAAATAAAATGTAATGAAGCTTCAAAATTTTATAATTTTTTGTGCTGGACAACATATACGGTACTGAATAATTACAGACTTACTCACATACTTACTTACTGTCTTTTAAGGAACCCGGAGGTTCATTGCCGCCCTCACGTAAGCCCGCCATTGGTCCCTATCCTGAGCAAGAACAATCCAGTCTCTATCATCATATCCCACCTCCCTCAAATCCATTTTTATATTATCCTCCCATCTACGTCTCGGCCTCCCTAAAGGTCTTTTTCCCTCCGGCCTCCCAACTAACACTCTATATGCACTTCTGGATTCGCCCATACGTGCTACATGCCCTGCCCATCTCAAACGTCTGAATTTAATGTTCCTAATGTCTGGTGAAGAATACAATGCGTGCAGTTCTGTGCTGTGTAACTTTCTCCAGTCTCCTGTAACTTCATCCCTTTTAGCCCCAAATATTTTCCTAAGCATCTTATTCTCAAACACCCTTAACCTATGTTCCTCTCTCAAAGTGAGAGTCCAAGTTTCACAACCATACAGAACAACCGGTAATATAACTGTTTTATAAATTCTAACTTTCAGATTTTTTGACAGCAGACTGGATGACAAAAGCTTCTCAACCGAATAATAACAGGCATTTCCCATATTTATTCTGTGTTTAATTTCCTCCCGAGTATCATTTATATTTGTTACTGTTGCTACAAGATATTTGAACTTCTCTACCTCTTCAAAAGATAAATTTCCAATTTTTATATTTCCATTTCGTACAATATTCTCGTCACGAGACATAATCATATACTTTGTCTTTTCGGGATTTACTTCCAAACCTATCTCTTTACTTGCTTCCAGTAAAATTCCCGTGTTTTCCTTAATAGTTTGAGGATTTTGTCCTAACATATCCACGTCATCCGCATAGACAAGCAGCTGATGTAACCCGTTCAATTCCAAACCCTCTCTGTTAACCTGGACTTTCCTAATGGCATACTCTAGAGCTAGAGCAAAGTTAAAAAGTAAAGGTGAATAATTACTTTTGAAAATTTTATGATATTAAAAATCTATAATAACCAAGTGAATCAGCATAGTACTCGTATATTGAAGAAGTAAGCAAAATTTCAGCTTTCTAGCACCAAATTTGTGGAATACTTAGCATTTTTCATCCAAGAATGCGTGTAAAAAACAGAAACAGAGAAAAATGAGGTTAAAATTTTCATGCATATTAGACTGAAAATCATCATGCATATAAGGTAGTATCAGAAACATCCAGCTTCATATGTAGGACCTTCCTGGAGCTTGGTTGCCTACTCTTCTCTAAGTCTGGCTTTACAGCACGTCGATATACTGCTGGAACTTCTGAACTGCTCCACGTTTTGCCTTTTTTACACGACAGGTATTCCTTCGAATACCTAACTCTACTGTCCCATTGGCTGGTGAGAGTCTGCCTCCATTAATGATGTTCGACGAACACACGTATCTTTAACCTCATTTCCAGCACAATAAACGAACGATTAGTGTGTAAGCAGAGGTTGTAACTATGATTTCGCGAGTCGCCACCAGATATCAGTTCAGCAATCAAATTCCAGTGATACCACATGTTGATAATAATAATAATAATAATAATAATAATAATAATAATAATAATAATAATAATAATAATATCATCATCATCATCATCATTACTAGGCTTAGTATTCCAGCTACCTAAAGACTGAAGTTAAAGACACATTGGGTATACAGTACGCCAGTCATGTCAATTGATGCCCACAGGAGGAAGCGCGCGCTTTAGAGCTCAGAAGAGCCTGTGCGCTTTACAGCGGGAAGGAAAGAAACAGACGAAAGTGGTAGTATATGCCGCTTGGTCGAGCTATATTCAGGGATGGCCAGCACTGATTCAATAGATAAAGGGAAGAGAACGTATTAAAACTGTATCCATGTTGATTTTTAGATTTTTCTGAGAAGTATAAGCGCATTATAAGAATGTAAGTTTTTATTTTAATGTTAATTTTTCCAAGTTTGATTGTTTTGTTCAAAAGAAATATTTTCTCAACTTTATTATAGAAAAGTGGATTTTGTAGATATAGGTCTATTTATTTAGTTGCCTTACAGAATGTTTTCGTAAACCTAATATACCGTAAATACGTATTACTGAAGATAGTGTATTGAAAATTTTGAAAATAATCGCATGGAAATTGTTTGTAAGGAAATGAATTAACAAAGCAACTACTGTTACATCATAAGCAAAAGATACGTGCCCATGTGTTATAAAAATGTCAGCTCTATAGCTTCAGCACATTTCGAGAAAATAATTTAATATTCTGATGATAGGAAGTTGCTCACCAATATCACATTAAAAGCATATGCGATAAGAATTTTGTTATGGAATATTAGTTACACTTAAAACATATAGCCTACAGCACCTAGATAACTTTGCTTTGTACTGCAATATTGTTTGGATTACTTTATTGATTAATTTATAAGGCTAAGGTACCATCAATATCAATTCCAACTTATCATGTCACACTCAATCTCTTTTTCAGGGATATCACTTTCTTTAAGAATGATGTGTTTCATCCATTTAGTACAGTATAGTTGTACTACTATGGAATTTATGTGAATATTCCTTCTTAACTCTTTATTATGTTATTAATATTTAAAACACAACTGCAATATTAAGAAATTGGTATTCGTACTTTTGTTTTACAAAAAAATATATAGATAATATCAAACAGAAAATAACGACATAAAATTTCACGTTCCGCTTGAAGTTTGTGCACCATTGTTTTCTTAATCCAACAGGCTGCTTATTCATATACACAACCCTTCCTTTTTCCATATTTAGCGCTTGATGCCCGCGCACGACGTCAAGGTCAGAAAAATGCGCTTGCTTTGACATCACTGCAGTACGCCGAACGCAGGTAATGCAACGGATAAGGATATAAACAAACAGGTCGTCACAGCGTGTTCGTGGAGTAGGCCCTACAGTCAACTCCCGACATTCTGAAGTTATACTAACTAGTAAACACATGCTTGAGCCGTGATGTTCATTTTCGTCGTGATCTTTACAGTGAATAATAACGTTCATTCGTCAGTTACGGAGCTTTAACATATGCGGATGTCACTAGAAATGATTTTATGCTGCAAGAAATTCTTTCAATAGCACATGACGTTATTGGAGCATGATGTAGTGCAAGATATTCCTATTGTCTGATATTTTTTCGTGTTTCATTAGGATATTGCATGCCGTTCATCAGTGAAAACCCACTAATTTTTGTATACGTTTCTATAAATTCCCTAAAATGTAGATTATTTAATTTAGTGATTGGAATGTTGGCACTGAACATCATGGTAAGCTCACACCTCCATGCTAAACGTCGAGTTAATATTTTCATAATTTTCAGATTACCATGGTACTTACTGGTTTTTTGGATTACGTTCACCAAACTTTCTGTGCCTTTTGGTATTAAAGTGTCTTGTTACTTTTACGTTTATTTTATACAATTTATATGTAATGTTGTCTATATTGACAGTGAAAATATTAATTCAAATATTCTCAACTATGCCCTGCAATATTACACGCTTGAGCCTCTTACCTAAGGCATTTTACCTCTGCAATGAACCTTCAATCAGCCACAAAGATGTAGTTATTTAAATAATACCACTTGTAAGAGCAGTAATCGATAAGACTACTCACTATGACTGCGTCCCGGTTTTGACTTTCTAGAGGAAGAGGGCAGAGGATGCGTAACTATTTTGTATATGAACGTACCTGTATCTGCGCTGTCACATATACTTCGAATCAAGCAACTTCAGTCCAGTTTATAGGTAACTGGAATACGGAGCTTAATCATTACCATTACCATTATTACGATCGTTATTAACCAAGAGGGGTAATAGGATTATAGGATTACCTCACTGATGATTTTTTATTTTTGAGTATTATTTTCATTTTTCTCAATATTTCTTTTTGAAATTCCACGTATTTTTCCGTTATATGCCTATTAAAAATTTGAATTAAGTGTAACATAAATAATTAATCTATTTTAAGATGCAATTCACATTATTCATGTGGGGTGATCTTGTTACCTCCTTGGTAGTCTGTGTGATGAAAATTCCATAATATTACATTCAATCTGTAGGCCTATCTTAATTTTCTTCATTTCTGAGTTTCTCTGCTTCCAAATTATTTTATTTTATGTTATTTATAACAGCTAAAGTTCATTAAATTTTGGTATACGTTTTCAACAAAATGGAACAGGACTTTTGAATCACCCTGTATATTCTAAAATATTTATATATTTGTTTATAGTTTTACATTTTTTGTAAGTCTGTAGTCAATAAGACGTAAATTGTTTATATTCCAATTCCTTAACAAAATTCGATACATGATTTTGAGGGGGGTTATTCTATTACCCCCTAGAATTACCCCCCCTTGGTATAGTAGTTGTGGAAAACCTTGGTAGCAGGAGGGTTAAGGTATACTATTATTATGATCATTATTATTTCAGTTCACTGAAATATATGATTACAAAATGTCGTATTAAACAAACGTTCAACTGAAGCTACGTTAAATTGAAAACAAGAATTCGCTCAACAATTGGCAAGTGGCAGACCTCAAGAGCACTTCCGGAGCTTCAAGACCAGACAGCAGCTGTAAAAGATTTCGGCGCTGAACAGACCAATCATACCCCATTTCTGTAATCCTTCGTCAATGCGAGAGCTTTCATAAAATATTGACCTACTTTCATAAATGTGAAATTTAGTCTCTCCCCATTCCCATCTCCCACCCCTCTTCTACCCACTCCTTTCCCTTTTCTCTCTCTTTCAATCAATGGCTAGTCACATACGAAAAGTATTTAAATTCTAAATCATTATCCGTTTTAGTTCCATTAAACGCTGCAGCTTTCTGAGGCCAGTTAAAATCACATTTGTTCTACTTTGTTTTAAGATTTGTCTGTCAGGTCACTCTAGTCTTAAGCGAGATAGCTTACCAAGAGAGATACTGTTTGAGAGAACTTGGCTCCAAATAGTGGTCGCCCTCAACACAGTTCATCAATGAGAAACTTCATGGGTAAAATTTTACATTTTAGATTGCTTGTCTTTTTTTTTTTTTCTTTCTTTTTTTAGAGGAATCTCGTCTAGTTACGAAACTCTTTGGTTCCTGCACAGTGTTATACAAGATGGAGCAATTAATTATTGTGAATGCCCACATTTAGATACATTTATTTCAACATTATTTCCGTTCTCGTTCTCATTATCGTTTCCGTTCCTGGTTTATTGTGAACCAGCCTTAACAAACTAAGCGTTATGTGTGAGTAATAACTAAATATAGCTACGCTACTTGACTACATATTTAATGAACGGATGTCATATTTTATATCACAATCATCATCACTTCATAGCATAGAGAATCTCCTGTTCGGATCTGCATTATAGTTGAACTGATATTTTTCATATTTTCTTTGGTCGTCCAAGATTTCATCTTCATGCTGCTTTGTATTCGTAGCTTGTTTCGGAATGTGAAACATTGGCATCCTAAAAAATAGCAATTCCATCTGTCTCTATACCCGATGAGATTTTCATGAAGCGAAACGTCGTCAAGCTCGTTACGAAATACACATATCTAATTTTATCTATCACACTGGTTGGGGTTTTCCGAGGTTTTCCCCAACCAAAAGGCAAATGCCGGGTAATATTTTGGCGAATCCTCGGACCTCACCTCATCTCAGTACATCTCGTCAAAATATTGTAAAAAATTGCACAAAATTGTAAAAACTGTAGAAAATTGCTAAATTGTAAAACTGTAAAAATTTGTAAAAATTGTAATTGTAATATTGTAAAATTTTGACTTGTTCCACATCTTAAAGCTTCATTGCTCATGTAATATCTATGGAATAAAATAAATGAATAAAAAAAATGAATTGTAAGTTCGTAGCTTCTCTGTTAGCCATCACAACACTGCGTTGTTAGGAGATTGTTTGTCATTCGTCATTTGTTATTTAGAGTGTTGTGGCTATAAATACGCACTGAATTTTGTGGATTTCAAGAAGTTTGTGCTATATTATGTGGGCTAAAGAAGATGGAGTGTCAAGAGGGGGAGGGAACACTTCCGACGCATTCTTCTGTTGAGTTTAACAGAGCAGCAAAGGCAGCTCAAAACATTTGTGCCTTGTACAGAGAGAATGCCATGTACATTACGCACACCATACTCATGTCGAAATTCCCTTTGAATTCTTTTAACATTCTCAAATTTAGCGTACCAAACTACACATTGTACCCGCTGTTGATTTGTAGTAGCCATTTTAATCATCTATGATTTTCATTTGTCCTTTCAGATTATGATGTATTGTTGATTGTTATATCGCACCCCCACTAGAAGAGTGTTACATCTCAAAATATCTTACTTTCGGGAAACGAAGATTGAAATTTAGTCAGTATTGGAATCGTCCTGGTGACTACTGTGAACAATGAGTTCAATCATAACAGTAATCGACATTTTTGAAGGAATTGTGATTTTAAACATTTTTTTAAATATAATTTCACACGATGCAACCATATGCGAGAAAGGTTTTTTTTTCGCATTTTCGTGAGCTGTAACGTTAATGCCATTAATAGTATTTTAAAGTAATTATTTTCAATTTATGTTATTGAAAATATTTACTTGTTTACAATAATTTAAGGAATTACTAAAGGAAATAATAATGAAAAACAGACTTTTTCTATGAACTTTGAGTAATTTTCTCAGAAAAAAAGAAGCACTGAAGTGTGTGTAGTTAGGTAGGTATATTATACTTGTTTATCATCCGAAATGACATTTATCACAGTTATGCATTACAATTATTTATAATAAAAGTCATTCATTACAATAATTATTACATTAGATTATGTATCATCAACTTAATGCCACTCTTCATGTTCATAGTCCCTGAGATACCGTGGTAAATTTATTATTTTCTCTTTTTTCTTATACATTTCGGTACAAATTATATAAATACGATGTTTATCCATGAGCAATTGAATATATTAACATAAATTAAGAAAATTAAACAAACATTGAAACAAATATTATTTCAGTCAAAGTGATACTGCATTACAAAGAGGCGTAAAAACTGTAATAAACCTGTGAAATGCTTTCATAACTCAGAAAAGACTTAAATCTTGCTTCTTTCGAATAGAAATAAAATCGAACCATTGATTTTGAGTAGCTTTTGGAAAGATTCTACAGGGGTGATCTTCTTTGCTGGAAAGCGACTCCGAATAGCTCTTTTTATCTAGAAAATCTAAAGAAGAAAAATTATTCCATACGTCTTTCAAAATATAGTTATCAACAAATGGGAGATAAGAGTCATATTTGAAAGGCAGTGGTTCCCAATATTCTTCTATGACAAACTTTAGGCTCCTCATTTTTGTTTTCATAATTCATATTGCATATAGGCTTATGACCTACGTTTTCGCTATTCTGATTGTTGGTGGTTCCATTGAGGATCATTTTACTAACCGCTTACATCTTTCCTTTATCTCAAAAGTGAGTTTAGAGTAATTAATTAATATGAAATAAGACTTTAGAGTAGGTATTTAATTAATATAAAATTTAATTAAAATAATAGTCTATAGCATTCCAAAATTATGAAACTGAATTTTCAGGAGCACTCTATCACCAGTATCGTACACGAGATTAAGCCTAAAATATATTTATCTTTAGGAAGTAAAATAAATAGGCAAACGGTTATGATATAGCTTATGTGTAATTAAATATGTTATATCATAACCTGTTACAACTAAAAAAATATATATACTATATACTGTAAGTGACGACAGTTACATGTTTATTTATAACAAATTTTAAGGAGATTACAGTGAAAACAAAATGAGATTTAATTACTCGAAGACTGTTACATCTCAACATGTAACACTGCATTTAAACAATCAATGCAAGATGAATAAACTTTTACAGCGGAAGACAGTTGTATCTCTTCATGTAACAGTCATCTGGGATAAGGAATACAAAAAAGCAACTTACCCAAAACCGAAGACCGTTGTAACTCTATATGTAACGCTATTAATCACGTCACAATCATGAAAACTAGCAAAGCACTGAGTTATTCCGAAATGTAACACTAGTCGCTCTTTTATCAATTCCCCAATACAAAACCGAAGAGCGTTACATGCGCATTCTAGGGCCTATTTTACGAACTAGAGTTACAACGTTAATTTGGATGGTAGAATACGTTTTTCTGCATACGAAAATGATGTTATCTCAAAATCGACAATTTCATAGATGTAACACTCTTCTAGTGGGGGTGCGATATATGGAAACTCCAATCTTTTAATCATAATACTACTAGGTTCAAAAAGTTCCCGGAATTTTACTACCACTTTTCGTATTAATATATAACAAGGGATATTATACATTTGTTTTGTTGGTAACATTCATGATGTCATTTCCTTAAAGTTTGTTGATAATGGCAATTATTGGTTTTGAGTTGTAGGCAATTGTTTATCATAGTGTTTCGTTTGTTCGTCGCATTTTGTAATTATGTCCACAGAGCAAAGTACAAACATCAAGTTCTGTGTTTTGCTGGGGACATGATCAGTATGGCTGATGAAAATGGTGATTTCTTAAACAAAATGAAACTGGTGCTACTTGTACGACCCAGTCCCTAAACGACAGTCATCTGAGTGGAAATCGAAAACATCTCCTCGGAAGCAAAAATTTCCTAGGGACACTTCCAAAGGCAAAGTTATTTTAAATGTTATGTTTTATTTAACGACGCTCGCAACTGCAGAGGTTATATCAGCATCGCAGGAAGTGCCGGAATTTTGTCCCGCAGGAGTTCTTTTACATGCCAGTAAATCTACTGGCATGAGCCTGTCGCATTTAAGCACACTTAAAGCAAAGTTATGTTGGAAGTTTTCTTCGACTCTCAGGGTCTCATGCACCATGAGTTCATTCCAGAAGGTCGTACTGTAACGAAAGAATTGTACGTAGAAACCCTCCGTCGCCTCTGGGACGCAGTGAGAAGGAAACGTCCAGAAAAGTGGGTAGAAAACAACTGGTTCCTTATGCATGACAATGCACCTGCTCATCGCGCAATTATTGTAAAGAATTTTCTTGCCAGGCACAACATAACTGCTTTGGATCACCCACCATACTCTCCTGATCTCTCACCACCTGATTACTTTCTGTTTCCCCGTCTGAAAAGTCATCTGAAAGGACGGAGATTCAATGCTGAAGAGGTTATCGCAAACGCGACGAGAGCACTAAGACGGGTTTCACAAAATGGCTTCCAGGCCTGCTTCCAGGAACTCTACACGCGTTGGCAAAAGTGTGTTGTTGGGGAAGGCAACTATTTTGAAGGGAATGCTGTAGAATAGTGTTTAAGGTACGTTGTTTCTATGATGCTAGCAAATTCCGGGAACTTTTTGAACCTAGTATGTATAACCAGCAAGAAATTTTTCCTACTATCATAACAGCATTATAATAATAAATTAATAATACCTATACCCAAACGGATCAGACTGTAATATACATGCGTCATTCATTTCGCATAAAAATCCTAACATTCCGTTAATCAAACAAATGACTGATGCAACCAAAGCAAATCCACTGCCATGCTTGCTTGTTAAAGTCCAGCAGGGACTCACACACGTGTGAAGTCCACTGACCTACAGAGTTAGAAAAGCCAAGCAGGACGGCGAGTTTGTTTTCGGAGCCTATCTTATTGTTAAAGCCACAAGTAACACCGCCCGCTTTGGAAGTCAAGGCCGGCCAGTTCGAGGGGCGGCATCTCGTCAGACGGGTGAGTAGGCATTCCTAGCGACGATCACACTCACTCACTCACTCACACACCCACCCACCAGTTCACCCACCCTACCATCAGTACTGGAATGCGGGCCGACCTCAACCATTCATCCTTACCTCAATTGCTCCCATTAACTGCTCCGATCGCAGGCCATGGAGGATTCCTGCAAGGGAAATGCGGCCCCCATATATCTAGACTAACTAATTGACGACTACCCTCGTCGTAGAAAACAATTACAGCCCATACATTGCTCTAAAAGCTGCTGAGCGATCCATCTATATAAGAGGCATGAACTTTATCCAATTGACAAAGTGAAATAAAGTGTGCAATGGAAATGAAATGTCTGTTAATATTAATTATTGTAACACCATCCACGTCAATATCATCAAAATCATAATGAAATATAAAATACTATTAAACGAGCAATTCTTATATAAATTACGTCTTTGTAAATTATATCTTGAGCTTCCGGCGTAGCTCAGTCGACTAAGACTGCTAATCCGGAGATGCGCTCGGGCACGGGTTCGATTCCCGCTTGGGAAAATTACCTGTGGGTTTTTCCGAGATTTTCTCCAACTATAAAGCAAATGTCAGGTAATCTATGCCGACTCCTAGGCCTCATCTTGCCAAATACCATCTCGCTATCACCATTGACGCTAAATAACCTCGTAGTTGGTACAGCATCGTTAAATAACCAAGCAAAAATGTATCATAAAAACAGGCCTAACATTTTGATGAAATAAGGTGAGGCCACAGTTTTCAGGTGCGAGAAAGCGATTTAGCTAGCTTCAGAGTTTGAGAAAAATCAAACAGCATTTCCTACGTGCTGTTGTTTGTGAATTTCATCTTGAAAATGTATCGAAGTAACATGAGCTGCTGCCAGGAAGTCAAAAGGAGGATAGCAATGGCAAAGGAAGCTTATAATAGAAAAAGGAGCATCTTCTTCGGTCCTCTGGAAAAAGAACTATGGAAGAGATGAGTGAAGTGCTTTGTGTGGAGTGTGGCATTGTATGGGGCAGAAAAGTGGACATTACGACGACGTGAAGAAAAGTGATTAGACAGAATAAGCAATGAAGCTGTGTTGGAAAGAGTGGGTGAAAAAAGAATGATACTGAAACTGATCAGGAAGAGGAAAATGAATTGATTAGATCACTGGCTGAGAAGAAACTGCCTACTGAAGAATTCACTGGAAGGAATGGTGAACGAGAGAAGAGTTCGGGGCAGAAGAAGTTATCAGGTGATAGACGATATTAAGATATGTGGATCATAAAAAGAGACAAAGAGGAAGACAGAAAATAGAAAAGATTGGAGAATGCTGGGTTTGCAGTGAAAGGCCCACTCTTGAGCAGAACACTATGAATGAACTATTAGAGAAGAAATGAAGACTTTAGATATTTTTTTTTAGTTGGTTATTTAACGACGCTGTATCAACTACGAGGTTATTTAGCGTCGATGAGATTGGTGATAGTGAGATGGTATTTGGCAAAATGAGGCCAAGGATTCGCCATAGATTACCTGACATTCACCTTACGGTTGGGGAAAACCTCGGAAAAAACCAAACCAGGTAATCAGCCAAGCGGGGATCGAACCCGCGTCCGAGCGTAACTTCAGACCGGCAGGCAAGCGCCTTAACCGACTGAGCCACGCCGGTGGCCTTTTGATATTTTACATAAAATTGATTAATACCGTTTAAAATGGCATGACCACATATGAAGAATATAATCAAGTATAATTTAGTATATACCCCAAGATATTCTATCAATAAAGAGCCAAGGGACTGAGAACAAGGGAATGACTTTGAAGAAGAAAGTAAGAAGACCAATGCCTGAAGTTATGATGATGATGATGATGATGATGATGATGATGATGATGATGATGATGATGATGATGATGATGATGATGATGATGATGATGATGATGTACGAAAATATGTCATTATTTGGTACTTCATTGCAGAAAATAAGATTTGTTTGAAAAATAAATAAAGTTCTACATCATAGTCTACTAGGTTAAATGATAACACTGGAGATTTTAACCTTTCACAAATTTGTATCATCATCATCATCATAATCATCATCACGGCCCTTCACGGTCTCTCGCGCCACGGATTTGATTCAATTTAATTTAAGAAATGTTATATCTTGAGCAACAAACTCATTTTTATCATCCTTTTAAATCCTAATGTTTGTTATTGTGTAAATCATGACAACGTCACATAATAATGAAGACAAACTTCTCAGACATAAAACACGACCTGAAGGCCTCCTTGAGGGTGTGATCACTGATCAAATTAGGGGGCGTTGTTCGCCTGCAAACCTGCGAAGTATGGGAGATGTCATTCTGATGGTGAATGGTGCGTAGGAGAAGCTGCTGTAGCCTATTTTAGCAGCCGGGTGAAAAATGTACGACCGCCGCGTCCAGAATAGCTGAGGGTCCCGCCCAGTGCAATGTAATGGAGTTGCTGGCCGGATCTGCATGGAGCAGACTTGACTTACAAAACTGCAAGAGTAATAAAATTACGCTACTCGTCCTCGGTGGTCTAGTAGTTAGAACGCGAGTTGAAACAAAGGACGATGTATATTTAAAGACAACAGAACAAATACCAACCAATTAAAAGAATAGATATAACGATACAATTAAAAGGCTGGACAGGAAAATGGTTTAATCACACAGGATGAATCTGTAACATGGATATAATTACATAAACGTATATAAAAGAGAAATATAATTAATATATAACATAAATTTAGCTTCCCTTATGAAAAGGTTGCCAGATTTGACAAAGCGTATTACATATAATTTGGAAACATACCTAAAAGGTAAAATGATATAGATTTAAAACGGTTAGGGAATCGAGTATACAAAATGTCAGAAAAATTGACACCTAAGTAGCGTATGTGCTCATTTACAGTTAAGAAAGGGGAGAAAAAACTATCATCAGATAGGTTAGACTGATTTGAATGCCATATACCGCGAGAAAAATAATAGTACGGATTTATTGGCATTAATATCTAAACCAATCAACAGCCATCGGTTAAGATAACTTGAAATTTCCATTATCACTCCCATACAAGTGATTTCTCAATATCTGAACCGATCCTTTGAGGGCACTAATGGCTATTTCCTTCACAATGCTGTGTGTTAGCCCCAGGTTTTTACATTTGTTTTGCAAAGAAGGAGGGTATGGTACCTCGTGCTCCCACCATCAGACCTTTTACGTCAATGTGGGACAGGCTATATTTATCTTTATAGAACGGGATTGTTGGTTCATAGATCCGTCCCTTTTCACTGTCCACCTCATGCGGTTGATCTGCATGTGTCTCAAATCTGATGGTGGGATCGAGAATGTATGCAGAGTTGTTTTTAATGGCAATGATATGAATTCGCCGAACACTTCCTTGTGTGGGTAGTCCCTGCACCTCTTGATGGACTGTAAACTCTACTTCCTTCAGTGCCTCGGCCAGCGTAGAATGGACAGCATGGTGACGGATGTTGCGAAGAGCCTCACTATAGGGGTAGAAGCCAAGGAAGAGTTTCAGACAGCGCCTACAGCGGGTACCATCCCGACTTCTACCCGGTACAGCTCGGACCGGAGCGACATAGCCTACCATTTTAAGGGCGTCTATATACATTTATTTATTTACTTATTTGTTTATTTACTTAGTTACTTATTTAATTACCAAGTTATTTATTTATTTAGGATAAATGAAACTAATTATATTTTCAGAAGAATAATCCAACCATTAGATCTCAAAAATAAGTAGAGACAGTATCTCTGTTCTTTTCATTCGGGTGTCTCATTTAATAACTTCAGCAATACAAAGGTTTAATATCAATACTTAATACAAGACAGAAGTATTCATAAAGCGTTGTTGAATGTCATAAATTCACCTACAGACGTGAGAAGTTAGATATTTCTTTAATTTAGCCCTAAATGATGTTATGTTTTGGGTTTTATTTTTTATATCTATAGGGAGGCTATTAAAAATGTTTAGTGCCATATAACGCACTCCTTTGTGATAGCACGATAGACTTGCCGATGGAGTATGAAAGTCATTTTTTGACATGTATTTATGCCATGAACTGTTGCATTAACACGATTACATACGAGAAAGTTTATTAATGAAAAAATATAATGACAACCCATGAGCATTATTTGTAGTTTTTTTAAAATGATTCTGCAGAATTCCCTAGATTTGTCACCTACTAATATTAAAATATTACTCTTTTTTGTAGTAGGAATATACTGTTACTATCTGTAGAATTTATCCAGAATATTAATCCAAAACTCATTACTGAGTGGGAGCATGCAAAGTATACTGTTTTTAAGGTATTGATATTTACTATCTCTTGCACAGATCTAATAGCAAAACATGCTAAATTTAGTTTGGAAGTAATTTCTTTAAAATGGTTTTTTCAATTTAACACATCAATTTGTAATCAAGAAATTTTGTTGCTGTTTCTATTAGAGAGCTATTGTTAATTATTGCGCTTGAAATGTGCGAGGTTGAATTTGAGCAGGATTTAAATTGAATTATGTTAGTTTTGTTACAATTTAATACTAATTTATTGGCTGAGAACCAATCTCATATTTTGAAGAGAATTGCCTCCGTTGAAGATTGGAATGTATTGAAGTTATTGGCTGTAAAGAAGTAAATCTTCGAAAGCGATGTAGTGAAGTTATGAAAGATGATCTTAGTGATAGTATTTACAATTTTCTATAGTTTTTTCTGAGTGTTGATTGTGGTTAAGAAATGAATGATCAAACTAAAGTGAACTAGATACTCATGTCAAGATTTAATAAGATTATAATGACGTGTATTAGGTAGAAAATAGATCTCAATGAATATAACCGGGTGAAGTGTTACGAGTTAGATGTAATGCAGAAAGACGGAATTGTGTACAAATTTAGTTAGCAAGATTAGAATGCTGAAAGGAACCTAAGTGTGGAACGAACAGATGGTGGACATTTAAGATCATTAAAAAGAAATTGACTGTTTGGAGTTAATAGCGAGAGTAGCTGAGTTACTAGTTTAACAGGCTGTCGGGATTGCATGCTGATTGTAGGTATATTAATAGAAAGTTACGGTGAAACCCGCATACATAAGTTGCGGTACACCATAACTAATATAAATATTGATGACAAATAAATATCTATATTGGCTGTAATTACTATACTTGTGTCATCTGCAAATAATATGGAATGACCTACATCTTTTATTAAAGGGAGGCAAGATCATTTATGAACGCTAGAAAAAATAGGGGAGCTAACATTGATCTTTGCGGAATTCCATTATTAATAGTTTCCCATGTCGAGGCAGATTTCATATGTAGAATACCGAAACGTTGGAAATTTCACGTTCCTGGACACGGTGAAATAACCAAAACTCTATTTCTGAAGATAAAGTCTATTAGGGTCAAAAGTGTCATGTACTTTCCTATCATTCTGAAATTAAAATTCTTCATCATTAGGTCGTGAGGGCCGAAGTACTGTATTTCTGCAGCTCTGCTCGGCCATTACCACTCCATTTCCTTCAGGAAGCCAGGAGTATGAACGCTGCAATGTTATCGAGAAGGGTTTGCGATAGTTTGGACGAGTTTCAGGTCCTATAGACCATATCAGAGTCCGTCCGTCGACTGCTCCTCTCGAATGGCCGGCAAGCATTCCTACCAAAGTTTGAATGAATACAGTAGAAATGCTAGAGAACGGTTCTAGTCCGATGTTCCCTAAGCAAGGTAGGAGGTAGAGATCTCCTTCTCTTTCTAGCCACAGTTGAAATCCACTGCTCCCGACTGCTTTCAAAGTCAACCCCTCACGTTTTATACCTTTTATTCAACCCCTACCACTCCTTCTCTGTCCCTCTCACAACCTCGTTTTCCTTTCCACTACCAAAACTCGCTTGAAACCATCTAGGTAACTTCCAAGTTTCAGGCGGAGCTAAAATTCACAACTCCACACATCTGTAAAACGGGTTATACCACAGGACGGTATCCTGTTAAAAGTCTACCACTGCCGCTCTTTCTATCTTCTTCGCTCTAATTCAAAACACCACACAAAAATAAACTGGAATATTTTGGAAAGTTAAAACGACTTTCCGTGCGTCGACATGACTATTTCAGCTGTCAAACGATTTTAAAATTCACTAGATTACAACGCAAAGAGATATGGAATTAACACTTTCAAGTCAAGTAGCGTACAAGTACCAAAACGCGATGTTATTTCTGAAGACAAGCCGGAACTTGTGTTCTAAAATCCTCAAGCAAATTCTGATTGTATTTAAGTCCACAAGAATGAACGGTAACATCGACAGGAGAATGCTGGGTTTGCAGTGAAAGACCTGCTCTTGGGCAGAACACTGAATGATGATGACTTGGCAATAATGAATAAGTTTTTGATAGTAATAAAAGTGTCGTCACTAATTTTTTAATGAAATAATTATTATCGCCGCGGTCTCATGGTTAACATGTCGGCATCATATAATAACGTGCGATGTGCTTTCAAAATATAATTTTGCCGACCGATTGTTGCTCTGTAGGTTTCACTCTAAGCGTCACGTTGTCACGTCTACTTCCTCGATAAGAATAAGCACTAGTTTTTTATATCGTTAAATGGCTATAATAATATTATATTTCATAATTATTTCATATACGAGTACGACGGCATTCTTAACTCTTAATAATAACTCTTTAATAATAATTTTTAATCACATACCTTAATGTTCGTCCTCAGCACAAGACATTGCAACCTCGGTTTTAGTCCACGTGGATTAGACAAGTAGGTGTCATTTAATAATGGAAGCAGCTAATTGGTTGCAATATTGAAATTGAGGCGAGTGATTGGAGCGGCGACATAAGAAACTGAAAATAATAATACAATTAAATTTCAAATAGCACGAAGCCGCTCAAAGACCTGTCAACGTTAACAATGAGAGCGCGGCGATAATAAGTCCGACAGGTGACCTGGACTGCATTCGTGAATCCGATAATGGCAGATGGGCCATCGTGCTTCTGCCAGTGATAGTCAGGTCCCATCCACAGATCAGTAGTCTGATAAGCCCAATCGGCCCGGAGACCCAAACCCTTCCTTTATCAGCATCGTAAAAACACGTATCCCAACACTTCACCCTAACAAATTTTTACTATTGTAGACGATAAATTAAATTAAGGGAAAGTGGAAAGTGTTGTTGGAATGATAAAGTGAAACGGGAGTACCCCGACAAAAAACCCTCTGCAATGTGTGCATTGTCCACCACAAATTCCACCATGGCCTGACCTAGGGATCGAACCAGGGTCGCCTAGATAGAAGACAAGCACACTACTGTGGGGTCACAAACGAGACATTTCTTCTTAGAAACGTTTCATTATTTTAAATTAGCGACTACAATAGTATGTATTACACATTGCTCTTGCATTGGCTTTTCGATCCTTGCACTAAGGCTTCTTTAAGCCCATTGTGCTTTCTATATAGATTGTCTCGAAATTCGCGCAAATAGACTACATCGTGTGAATCGTGGATGAGAATGGAGTCGAAAATCTTAGTGAAAAATTCCCGACTGAAGAATTTGTAAATTGCACAAGTCAGCACAACACAGAATGTGTTAGCAATCTACTGCATTACCACAATCTAGTACTCTAGTATATACAGTCACGAAGCTTGAGTTGTGAGGTTGCTAGGAACAATAGACTGTGCCGGTACTATTTCGCATTGGCTGTAATGAGGCGATATTAGCGATTCTAGTGGTTAGTAACTATCTATGGATGCATATTTACTACGTATTGAGCTTCGTGACTGTATATACTAGACTGTGATATTACTGTGCTGTATTTATTATTAAAGGTAATAACTTAATCAATAATAATTAAATTACAAAAAATGGATAACAATAATGTAATTATCACGAAGTAATGAAGGAACATAATGTAACACACAGATAATTGATAGGCCTACATTACAGAAAGATTGTTAAAATAAATATATATATATATATCGTAAATAAAAAAGACTGTGGAGGTGGTTTTAACCATTACCATTTAGGCCATGTCTCAAAGCTCAAGTCTATACTACATGCTAATGACTAGAAACTATAGGCATCCAACAAACAAAACTCAGTGCGCAGAAACCAGCGGGCATGACTGTCTCGCGCAGATGACGTATGCTCCCTTTCCCAGCATGCTCCCCGTCTCCAATCACACCACCGACACTATGCGCATGTCCACGTATTATCTTCTTGTGCTGAACTGAACACGTGTTATTGCTACAGAGTCAGGGAGTCGCACAGCGTTTTATATTAAATATTAATTTAATTTAATTTAATTTAAATAGTTAAAATTTAATTATGAGGACAGTTCCAGTTCTTATTGGAGCTCGTGGTGTGATTCCCAAGTTCTTTGAACGCTTCAGAAAGACTTTTGAACTACCACAGACACTTACTGCTGACATCATAACTTCAGTTTTGAAACGCTCTTGCCAATCATATTCACCCTGTTTAATTTTTTTTTTTATTTATTCACTTTCTATTCATATATGTTTATTTTAATTTTCTTTCTACAAAATTTATGTAAACATTTAATATTGCAAAATTCATGTAGGAGAGTATACTGAGTCCTTCTGGGTTACCTCCAATGAGAGGCAGTAATTATATTATTATTATTATTATTATTATTATTATTATTATTATTATTATTATTATTATTATTAGATACCGATTGTTACTTAGAAAGACACGATGTTGACATCTTGCAATGTTGGTTATTGTTACAGCCGCTCTTTGAGTGCACATGTCCGCAACCGTAGCCGTTATAGCTATACCAATAGCCGCTTATTAAAGAACCCGCCTACTGCAGGGGGTAAGAGGGGTATAGCATGCGCGGCGCGAGGAGTCTGAGCTGAGTTTTGCTTGTAGGATACCTTTAGCTGACTTGTAAACTACACACTAGTAAGCTTTGAACATGTATGCTGGAATCATGGCCTTCTTCATTGACTATTTTTCTGAAAGCCATGAAATTACGGTATAGCACTAAATTAAGAAGGCGGTGTCCTAATGCAGTTTAATTACGAGTTATCAGCTGTTCTTTTTTGTAAATTCGAATTCTTTATTTATAAACAGTTCAAGAAACTTAATTCTCAGGTTTATGAACTGAATGGTAATTTCCTGAGACACTAGAAAAGAAACATAGAAAGATGTAGGATTGTAAAAGATGTTCAAAAGATATCTGTGAAAATTACGTTTGGCTATCAACAATCGAAATAAATGTGAAATTGTAAGGGCCTGAAATATTACAATATTAAAAAAATGTAACTCAGATACCAACAATGTCAGTGTTCTACATTGAACTCACATTTTATTTCCAAAGAATCATCAGATTTCATAACCCTCAACTGTTAATGAGGTATCCATGTTTGTTTAGTATACAAGTCAACAATCAAGCAAGCATTTTCGTTCACTAGCTACTACGGACCTGATTGCTATTCACTATGTAGCTTTGGATCATAACTTCTGATGTCACATCCGGCTATTTAGTCAACAATCTAGTTCACTTCAGCTGAAAATATAGCTTTGAGACACGGCCTTAGTTCTAAAGCCACGAACGGATAGCTTCAACTACGATCACAAGAGTCACATTTATTAGCAAGATACAGTGTTGCCACACTGTCAAATTAAAAATTATTTGGACGAAATTCTGTCACTAACATTTCGCCTCCATTTTCACCCAGGAACCATAATAGACTAATGTAGTCCGTATATGAGAACTCTGGGACATTCTGTATATAAGATGAATGATCGTAAGTCTGAGACGTGGCATTAGTGAATTCGCTGCTGATAGGTGGGTTACCCTGCATCAACCCTTAAAGAATTTCCTCTACTACTCCACAAGAATTGTCTCACTTCATTCAAAAGCTTCCAAATAAAAAATCTCCAGGCCATGATCTTATACCCAACATTGTACTAAAGAAGCTCACCAACAAAGCTCTTACTTACTTGACGATAATTTTCAATGCTGCCCTTTTAATTGGGTACTTTCCTCGAGCCTGGAAGCTTGCTGAAATCATTGTTTTTCATAAGCCTAACAAACCTAAGCACTTGCCAACAAGTTATCGACCTATTAGCTTACTGCCCACGCTATCGAAATTGTTTGAGAAGGTTATTCATCATCGCATTTGTAAATTTACGTTCCAAAACAAGATAATACCAGATTTTCAGTTTGGCTTTCGTCCAAAACATTCTACAACACACCAACTGCAAAGAGTCACTGAATCCATTATAAAAGACTTTGAAGAAAAACAGTATACTGCCACTGTGTTTCTGGATATTGCCCAAGCATTTGATACTGTTTGGCATGATGGTTTAATGCTAAAATTATATAGAATTGGTTTTCCTGACTATCTCACACGCATCGCGAAAAGTTTATCTGAGCGTCAGTTCTCAGTACGTACGCTTCGTCCAGTTTTAGCCGGACTACCACAAGGATCTATACTGTCACCACTTCTCTTTAATATCTTCACATATGACATTCCATGTTTACAACCGTCACACATAGCTATGTATGCTGACGATACAGTTCTCTTTTATTCTCATAGTAACCTAAATACTGCAATCAGCACTCTTCAGACATCCTTACAGGAGCTGTCTAAATGGTTCTCTGACTGGAGATTACTACTCAACATTACCAAGACAGAAGCTAAAATCTTCTCTTTAAGGCCTATTCATAATCCACCTCCTTTGGTTCTTCTAAATGAACAAGTTGCATGGCTCTCTAGTCAAGAAGCTGTCAAATATTTGGGAATATTATTAGACACGAAACTTACATGGAATGCCCATATAACTCGCATTGTTACACTAACCTCTTCTAGAATTCGAAAATTATACCCTTTGGTTAATAGACGTTCACAAATTAGATTGGACTGTTCAATGCTACTCTACACCTCGCTTGTACGACCTCTTTTAACTTATGCAGCGCCAGTGTGGGGGACTGCAAATAAGACACACATGCATCGCCTACAAGTTCTCCAGAACAAGTTCCTGCGCACTGCAACAAATGCCCCCTGGTTTGTAAGAAATCAACAACTGCATCAAGAATTGGGAATTCTTCCACTAGAACAGTACATCCACTCAATGTCAATCTTTCTTCAACAAACTTCCTGGTGTTCCTGGAGCTGTGACATATAACATTGGAGCAAGATCTTGTCAGCCATCTCGACTTAAATCTCCCTCAAGACATCCTTCTTAGTGATACTGACGACTCTTCATAATTCATAGAAAATCATCATATTTTTGTTCACATAATTCACAAAAATGTTCAATTAATTAATTTAAATTAATTAGAGGAGCCTTTAGAGCCAACCTCAGCATGATATTCTGCATGTGATATTCCATAATTTAACAGTGGTCTGTATAGCAAGTTGCTGGTCGACCAATATTAAACATAAAAAAACCTTAAAGAGTCAGGGCCTATCCTCAGACAAGTACCTGGTAAGTCCCAAGTCTTTGAAACCCGTACCACCACCAAGATTTCACCAAGATGCTAGATGAAATGAAGGGAAGGAGGAGAGTTGGTGGAATGATAGAGGGAAACAGGAGTACCCTGAGAAAATTCTATGTAAAGTCTGCTTTGTTCACCACCTATTCTATTCCGAACTGGCCAGGGATCGAACTGGGGCATCCTGGGTGGAAAACCAGCGGGCTAGCTCTTTAACCACAGACACGACACACATCGTTCGTAACCAATGAACAACCATCAACTGTCACGTACACACATATTCAAGAAATGTACTTTCACATCACGTAGGCCAGTATTTCACGAACATCGACCCATGGGCCACTAGTGGTTCCTGAGGTGTAGCATAATGGTGATCATGTAAGACTCTCATCTAGACAATACATAGCCTATATAATAACGTATTAAAGACGACAGACTTAGTTACAAACCTCTTTCCTTTCTAAATAGGTACTAGGACGGAAAGAAACTTGGATACAGATGTCCGAAAATTTCGACACAAAATCCTGGATATAATAGTGAGAACCAATGAGAATAATAATAATAATAATAATAATAATAATAATAATAATAATAATAATAATAATAATAATAATAATAATAATTAGAGCCCGGATGTTTGGCAAAATGCCTTTTTTACTGGATGGAAGTAAATCATCATTTGCATATACATAAATGTGATTTGGAGTAAATTAAAGTGATAGGCCAATTTTTATTTTGCCTTTTTAACGTGTTTCTTACTAATAAATGCCTTTTTTGCCATTTTAGAGCAATATTTCTTGTTATTTGCAATTTTCTAATTAATTGTAATATAATGTGTATGAAATTTAAATATTTGAAACAATGAATAACTTTACTAACAATAAGTTAGTAAATCAAAGTAATTTATTCCGGTGCTTAATATGCTAATAATCGTGCTTTAATACTATTGGTGTAATATGAATAACGATCGACAATCCACAGTCACAAATATAATATTGTCATGTCTTCACGGTACAACAATCAGCTTTATAATTTTAAATATTAAGCTCGTTCTCATAGAAGTTGTCACGTATTATTTTCAATTGTTTGCTTTCTTATTTTCAAATCCTACTGTTAAAATTTTGTGCTACACGTGTTTATTATTGTAGAGAAAGAAATTTGAGTGAGGAACAGTCAGTAGTGATGGGCGAAGTTGTTCTTTTCCCGGAACAGTTCCGGCTGTTCCAGTTCCGGAAAAATACTATGTTCCAAATAACAGTTACAAGTAGAGATGTGTCTGAATCGTTCACTGATGCGAGCTATCTCTTCGACTCTCGCTCCATTTGAGGAGTCGTACAGTACCCTCCCTCTTCCCTAAGCAGCTCGCACATACGTTATCGGCATGACGACATAGCACACGTTTCTCAACAGATAACATTCCAATGCACATTCGAATCTGTTTGGAAACTTATTGTGTATGCGGACAGAAGCTTCGTGTTTATTAGATAAACAGCTGTTGAATACAAGGTCAGATTGCAACACTAATTGGTATATGAAGTCATGAAGACACGGTAACCAACTAAAAAATTTAACATCTCATTTAAAACGTGTAGTATGTAACTTTTTTTCTCCGTGTTCCGTAGTAAAAAAATAACTAAAATTATTAATTTTTATTTTTACGTTTCTTAATCCTTAGTTATGATGATAATAATAATTACATTATAATTTGATACATAATAAAAATATATAACTACTGTATATATTTATACATTAGCAGTAGTGAAACCTGAAATTCCCACACTTAGTAAAATGTTAGAAACGCATCTGTACCAAAGTGTAATAATTTAAACTTCGCATCACACCTCGCTCTCTGTCATTACTAGGGAACGGAATTTGGAGCAGTAAAAGCTAGTATTGGCATCTACACAGCCATTTGTTTACAGCCCTTTATACCAAGTCCTCCCCTCCATGACATACTCGCAGATCTCTGCACGTCAACAACAGGTGAACGGGACAGTTGTCGCATAAGAACCTCAACATGCAGGTTTGCAGTTCAGAGTAGTGAAGTGCAGGTACAATGCCGAAAGTGAAACCAACTAACGATACAAAATTGAAAGACTGTATTTGTAAAAGTTCAGATCGAGTATCAAAATTCAGGAAACAATTCCCTAAATTATCGCTTCCCCCATGTCCAGTTCTTAAGAGATGGAGGTCATGGTTAAAAGCTTACAATAATTATTATTACGCACATCACCTCCAATCTGTGAAGAAAGTGGTCCAGTCTTATGACGCAGCTGCGATTCAAATATGACAGGAATGCTAAATGATAGAATAATAAAAAAAGAAGTCATGGATATTAAGTCAAATTTTTTATATTTACCGGATGCCATTATTTGGTTAGAAAAGTCAGGGGTAGAACTAGTTGAGCAAACAAATATTATGAGGACTATTGTAAATAAACTGAGTGCAGTAGAAGGTGAAGTAGGAAAACGTGTTGGTGAAAAAAAGAACAGAGTTTTGATTAAAAATGATAGGTACAGTATTCTTAGTCGGATTTCAGATGCACTAACAAACACGTGTCCCAATGATGTCATTCAACATGTGAATTTAATTGACGTATCTTGTTTCAAGTACTCTCCAATTGTCTCTGCAGATGTAGAGCGGAGTTTTTCCATGTTAAAAAATTTTCTTCCTTGCAACAGAGAAAAGTTGTGTTTTGAAAATTTGAAAATGATATTTACAATTTATTATAACAAGGCACAGCAGGAATACTGTAATTGTTTCATCAACAAAATATAGTATTAATTGAAAATGCTATTTCGTTTGGTTCTACATTTTGTTCAACATTTAATGATACTCTATTAGACTATATTGTAAATATTATAGTATATTGCATATATTGTAAATACTGTAGTATACGTAGTATACATATTATCATATTTCATGATATTGTAAATAAAGGTTTTAATTTAACACGCTCCTGACAGAAAAACATACATATTCAGAGGCGAGTTCCATACAGAAGACAACTGTCTATCAGCCATCAATATTTCCACCGACACGCGAGTTATTAACGCGAGTTATTAACGCGAGTTAATAATTATGTATATTTGTAATGTTGCTTATTGGTGTCTTGTGCGTTGCCAAGAAAACCACATGTAGTTCAAAATGAAATGCACATTATATATGTAGGCTACTATATGTCATTAAACTATTCCGTATGTTTATTCTGAAATACGTTTACAGCACGTTGCGTGTAAGTTTGTATGAAGTGAACTGTACTCGTCCATGCTCTGTGACGCAGCTCGCTTGACAGTCACTGAGCTACGAATATCTATACTACGTTTCATCATTCTTTATAATACTCCAAATCCCTTTCCCTGGTCATTACTTATGATCACACTACAAGGATTTCAATTTCCATGCTTCCCCATCCATCCACGTGAGAGTTCCAAGTTCCAACTTGTTCCAAGTACAACCCTAGATCATGGTACAACATAAAGAACAACGAGAACAGTGTAGCCGGAGCTGTCATGGTTCCGACTGTTCTCTGTTGTCTCGGAGTCGGAACATGCCTTGCGCAACTGAGTGCTGCGGGCCCGCAACAGCTGGACGAGTGAGCAGCTTGGAGTTGGAACAGTGTTATTTCGGAACAGGAGGTTCCAACCTACTGTTCATTTTTGCAACAGTTCCGAGACCGGAACAGTTCTAAAATAACTGTTGTGTTACTTTTTACCCACCTCTAACAGTCAGTTATTGTCGGGTGACAGAAGGTATAAGATCTAGAATGCCTATATTCAGTACACCATTGAAAAGTATACTTCATGCTTACGTTAGTGAATTTGGTGCCCATGTGTTTTCAATCGATGGAACACTTTTATTTTATTTATTTATTTATGTATTTAACTAGCTAGCTGAGTACAATTTAAAATTATAAAACAAAGATGTTTCTAGCCACTACCGTAAGAGCCAGGCTCGTGTACGGTGTAGTCTTAGTCAATAATATAACATAAAATTTACAAGGACAGTTTACTAAATAAAGTAACTTAATTCAAACCGATAAATAACACACAAGAGCAAAAAAAGAGAGAAAAAATACATTTAATATAAATTGACAATCAGACAGAAGCCAGTGATAATCAATAAAAACATGAATATAGTCGACAGAAATAAAAGATAAAAAAATACACACATTTGTTAATATTAGATATCATGAATAATTTTATAAATTTCTTTGTTAAAAGCTTCAATTTCAAAATATTTCAAATTTGTAAAATGGTTTGTAATTTTATTATAAAGTCTTTGTTATGTAAGGTTTGTGAAAAGACAGTTAATCACGAAAAAAAAAGTATTTTATAAGTCAACATGTGTCACCTACGAAGTAAATATGCGAGTTTAAATTTATTGCTCAAATATATTATGCCTTTTTAAAATTTATAATGTCTTTTTCAAAGATTATTGTGCCTTTTTTTCTACGTTTTTATTGCCTTTTTTGCCTGCCTATTTTAACTGTTATAATTGCTTAAACATCCGGGCTGTAATAATAATAATAATAATAATAATAATAATAATAATAATAATAATAATAATAATAATAATACATTTTCTGGCCTTCGTATAATAGAGACAATGAAGAATTTAGTGCAGTCGCTCTTGATGCCTCATTTTGATTACTGTGACACTCTCTACACTGACCTTAACATGAGACTGACAGACAGACTACAGCGTGTTCATAGTGTATGCGTTCGATTTATTTGCAACGTCCGTAGATCTGGCCGTATCACACCTTGACTAAATATGCTGCCCTGCGTCCGTCTCAAGGAGCGAAGAACTATTCACTCTCTCACTTTACTCTTCAATCTTCTTCAAACCTTTAACCCTAGCTACCTAGCTTCTCGTTTTCAACATTTGTCCTCATATCACGAAATAGATACTCGCTCACAACACCATATCACACTCTCCATTCCTAAACACAGAACATCCCTCTACTCTTCATCTTTCACCGTCTCTGCAGCTCATCTCTGGAAGTCTCTACCATAGCATGTCAGAGACTGTCGAACATTGTGTAGTTTCAAAAATAAATAAAAATTGCACTTTTTCAATTAGATTCCTTTCAGTTATAAGCCCTTTTCTCTGCCATAGTTTTGTAAAAATATAGGCTATATATGTCTGTTTCCTTCCTTTCCCCTTTTTATTCTCTTTATCAGCCGATAAATTTATTATCGTGAATTTTATTTAATTTTCGTATTTCTTTTCTTTTTTATTATTATTTTATTACATTCCAATTTGATATATTCTTCCCTACGTTTTTCCATATTAACCATTTGTACTAAATGAGTTGCTTTCACTATATTCCAATGTATTTTACTTTCTTTTTTTCTATTATGGTATTATTTTCATGTTGTTTAGTGTCGATTTTATTATGCTATTATTATTATTATTATTATTATTATTATTATTATTATTATTATTATTATTATTATTATTAAATATGTTAATATTCTGTTCTTTAACTTTTTGTTAAATTTTAACTGCTTGTATACTTTGTGACCTGGCAGAGTGTAAGAGAAGGCCCTATGGCCTTAACTCTGCCAGTATAAATAAAGAATTATTATTATTATTATTATTATTATTATTATTATTATTTAATACGTTAATATTCTGTTCTTTAATTTTAACTGCTTGTATACTTTGTGACCTGGCAGAGTGTAAGAGAAGGCCCTATGGCCTTAACTCTGCCAGTATAAATAAAGAATTATTATTATTATTATTATTATTATTATTATTATTATTATTATTATTATTATATGAGGGAGAAAAAAACATGTGCTTGTTCTTTAATGATGCTGTTATGGGAATATCGTGGTAAAGTTTTAAATAATGAGAACATTGATAACACGTAAAAGTCTAAATGGCGCAAATTGAAACGTGGCCGCGTGGGTTAGTTTGTAAGCTCTGTGAATCTGAACCATCGTTCCGGTGAGCGTAATAATAGAAAGCGAGGCGGAATGTATACACAAACAATACGGATAAAGGGAACTCGAACTCTGATAGAGGCAGATGTTTCTGGTCTTGGGAACCGGAGTCATATTCTATTTCTGTTGGTTGCAACACATCACGGGGCGATTTACTCATTCGCGTCTCGAGAACTCGAAGTTCACGGGCGGGTTTCCACAGGTACACAATGCGGGGGTCCTCCCTTTCAGCAGCATGCAGTGACCCGTCTCGATTCCAAGCCCGTCTATAGACGCATAGGAAAGGAAAGAATACATTTCTGAGAGCAACCGCCTCTCACTCCACTTCTCCCCCATTCAATCCACCTTCCACAACTTATAAACATGCTAGCGGTGTACATTTTATGCAGCTTGCTTCATTTTTAACAGAATGTAGCACGTTTACACAAATATTCCCTACTGACTGCATTATCATTATCAGATAACGGATTCTTGTGCAATGCCTGTTAATATTTATATCAATAGTACTTTAAATGTTATGGGATTTTAATTATTTAGAGGCAAAATACTGCTCACTACACAATACAACTCTGCTGTTCAATTATGAGTTCTGATGAAGTTCCATTTCTCTTTCTGGCAAGTCAGAAATACTGTAGTTTCTTGAGTATTTACATGTCTTGATAAATGGACTGCTACAGAATTTTGGGCAGGACATGGTTGAGCCCCAAGGTCAGGTAAGATGCAGCAGATAAAAAAAGGGTATCTGTTTTGTGGGCATAGTTGCGCCTCGTTCCCATCATGTAGCGAAAAGGGGTATGGCATAGTTGCGTCCCGATGAAATAAGTAGAGAAAAAGACATCAAGGGAACTCGAGCCTCGTACTCAATCAACCTTATTGATTTCTTATTCGATTTAATGTTCATTATCGATACCGTTAAAATGAACACCATGAAGTTGGCAGTAATTATCGATAGCCTAACCGTAAAAATGAACACCATGAAGTTGGCAGTACTTTATTAACTGTTTTTCTACTGTTTATGCAGTGATTATCGATAGCTTAACAGTAAAGTCTCTCAGAAATGTCTTCCGTAGCTTTTCTTTTAACACTGTTCAATACATTTTGTCTATCAATGTGTAAGTCCGCAGCGTGGTTATGATCAATAATTTTGCTATTTAAAATAACACTTTTTTGTCTATCACATAAAATAAATGAACTGCATTTTTTGTTTGTACACCGATATCACTATACTATTTTTAATTTATTTATTTTATGACAATCGCCTCCGTGTGTACTATGCCCTCTTCATTATGCTACCTGATTTCAATGCAGCTACCACTATAATATTTTTTAAATAATTTATTTTATGACAATCACTTTTGTGTGTACTATGCCCATTGGGGCGCAACTATGCCATGTCCATTCTGCTACCTGATTTCTTCGGGGCGCAACTATGCCATGTCCATTCTGCTAGCTGATTTCTTCGGGGCGCAACTTTTTTTTTGTTATTTTACGACGCTTTATCAACATCTTAGGTTATTTAGCATCTGAATGAGATGGTGATAATGTCGGTGAAATGAGTCCGGGGTCCAACACCGAAAGTTACCCAGCATTTGCTCATATTGGGTTGAGGGAAAACCCCGGAAAAACCTCAACCAGGTAACTTGCCCCGACCGGGAATCGATCCCGGGCCACCTGGTTTCGCGGCTAGACGTGCTAACCGTTACTCCACAGGTGTGGACGGGCGCAACTATGCCATGTCCATTCTGCCACCTGATTTCTTCGGGGCGCAACTATGCTAGACCTAGGCCTCCCAATTGACCGCTGGGCGCAACTATGCCATACAGAGAATTTTTTGCATTTATTCCTCTTAAGAGCATTTTTGTTCTTTTCGATAGTTGTTGGGGTACTTTCATTGAATTTTGATTCTAAATCCCCATTAAGGCCAGTATTTTGCTTTTTATTTGCTTCGATACTTTCTCCACACATTTTGATCATTAACACCCATGTGTAGAAACAGAAACTCAACAATAGTAACAACGGCTTATTGGTATACTTACTCATAGATCCTAAACACGCGATATGACCACAGATTTTAAAGCGTGTATAAATTAAACTTAACCCTTTGTGCGAATTGCAAGTACACGAGTATATATGGGCGTTCAGAGAGTAAGTTCGGAGATATGTTCCAAAGAGATGGTCTTGTTGTCTACAATGTCGACCCAGATATTTACAACGATCGCCTTAATCTGGCTTTGCAGACTCCAGGTTTACTATCTTAAAACCTTCAGTAGAGCGCCATCTTATTACCGGATAGATTTAATTTTTGCACGCTTTTACTGAATTACCCTACATATTATGTGTCTATAAACACGCAATAGGTATTCAATTATTAACAATCGAAGACGGATTTACGCCAGTCTTTCACGAAAATTTGTCCGTTTCACTCTTGTAACCTTCGAATAACGAAAGTTATTTAACGTTAAAAAATACAACTGGAAATTATTTCAGGGTGTCATTCATTCATTCATTCATTCATTCATTCATTCATTCATTCATTCATTGTGTTCTGCCCAAGGAGAGGTTTTTCATTGCAAATTCAGTTCTTCAATATTTCCTATTTTCTGCCTTCCTCTTCGTCTCCGCATATGATCCATATATCTTAATGCCTCTATCCTCTGATTGAGGTTCTGACTGATATGTACATCTATTATCAGGCAGTACATCTCACTTGACGTATGTGTCAGAGGAAAAACAATTGTTTGTATACATCTGAAGTCTGACTAGTGTAATATGTAGCTAGTCGGCAATGTATGCAATGGAGAGGGAAAGCAACTGGCCAACCTACCCTATTATGTCCTGGCATAGTTGCCTCATAAGCAGTAGCGGCTGGTGGTCAAAATAATGAGTGTGCTACAATCTCTATATCGGCTTACTGTATACATTTATATGCATTTATCTTAATCTGAGACTCGCCTAGTGACGAAATATGGAGTTCCTTCCTACTGCAGAACTTGTCAAATACCCTGGTGTTAAACGTTAAATCCCTCCATCCTGGACATTATACTCTTTTCTATTGACAGTATTGCAAGAGCAGTGAGGCGATCCTGGGACATAGTGTTCCTTAAAAACGTTTTTATGCGTTTCAAGCAAGCAAAACATCTTTCTGGCTCAGCAGTGGTCATTGGTGTTGTAACCAAAATATTTAACAACTTCGTTACTTCACAGAATGGATCCCGTGAATTGTTGGAGACTGTGTTTTGTAACAATTGAACAGCCATCTATATTTCGGAAGTCGGATCTTTCGTATAGAACTCCAACATGGATAATTATATATTTATCCATGACTCCAAGTTGTGTCTTTAACATTCTTTTGTTCAGTACAGTATAGCTGTTGACAGCAACTTCAAGTTCGCGTTCAGGAAAATTATGCAAAAAATTGTCAAAAAATTCGCTGTTTAACAATTTTGTTGCGTCTAGGTAGCTTAAAGATTGGAAACGATGAGTAGTTTCCTGAATTATACGGTTACATACCTCCTTGGCATCAATTTTCTGGGATTCAATTTTCCGTCGCTTGCTGATTGATTCAGGAGGAACCTCAAAAAACTGGTAGATGGCAGCAGCAGTCGAACATTTGAATTACCAAATACATTGTACATAGTTCCGAGTTCCTCCACAAACAAGCATTCTTTCCTTACGCTTTACTTTTGCAATCTCCAAGCTGTGTTGTGCTGAAGCTACAGCACTTCCCCGCGTAAAAATAGCCAATCAGAGCAGTTATTTCAGCTTCGCACATGCGCATTAACTGTCTACATTCTCATGTAAGTTTTGAGTAGCACAACGAACCCCCTGAGGCACCAAAGAGCTAAGAGCGATGACTAAACACTCTATAACGCGTCATGAACATAACCACGGGAAATTGTCAAATGGCAGATCAAATACTATGGTATTGCAAACACTTTACTTGAGCAAAAATTATCATTGTGCTGTAGCACATAAGGACGGACTGCCCCTGCTCATAATTGGTATCATTTGTGATGTTCAGACCGATCTTCGGGCATTTGACTCAACAACAACATCTGCTATTTTCTTCTGCCATGAAATCTTCTCCCGTTCACCATTTCTTCCAGTGCATCCTTCAGTAGGCAGTTTTTTCTCAACCAGTGCCCCAGCCAATTCCTTTTCCTCTTCCTGATAAATTTCAGCATCATTATTTCTTCACCCACTCTTTCCAACACAGCTTCATTTCTTATTCTGTCTGTCCATTTCATACGCTTCGTTCTTCCTCATATCTACATTTCAAATGCTTCTAGTCGCTTCTCTTCACTTTGTCGTATTGTTCATGTTTCTGCCCCATACAATGCCTCAATCCAAAACAAAGCACCTCACTAGTCTCATCCTTAGTTATTATTCCAGAGGTCTGCAGAAGATGCTCCTTTTTCTATCAAAAGTTTCCATTGCCATTGCTATTCTCCTTTTGACTTCCTGGCAGCTGTTCATGTTACTACTTACAGTACAGCTCATGAATTTTATCAAGACACTCGCGATGTGCAGTACGGGAACGTTTCTGTGGAGGGGGTAGGAGTAGAAGGAAAGCTCGGGCGTGTGTCTACTGAGTTCAAGGCAAATACTAACCCATTCCCCTATAATTCGTAAGTAGACTCACCCGATCTCGTACGCACCTCTGTAGTAAGAGTGGGGAAGTGTCTGGACATAATGCATGCGCTGTACACCCCAAGTATTTGAATCTGTTCACTTGTTCTACTGCCTCATTTCGAATTCGCAAGTTTACTTCTTCATTTTACTTCCGATAGCCATGACGCGAAAATCTATCGTTTCATCCTAGTAACCCTTGAACAGCGTCATTCAACGTTGAAAAATACAATTGAAAATTATTTCAGGTGTATATTTTAATATAGGCCAATCTTTTTGTAACGTGATTTAAAAGTCGCCATATTAATATAAATGAAGAATTGGAAGCGATGTTTTGATTATTTCAATCCTCTGTAGGGAGGATAATTTTAAAGAAATTATAAAGTAGAACTCCCATTTTAACTCTACTTCGCATCGGATCCGATTTTAAAAGTTTATTTTGCTACTCGTGAATTTCTAGCGATGGTTGAAGTAATCCCAAATCTAGAGGGGAAGACGAAAGGGAACAATTCTTATTTCTACTTGCGATGTTACAGTGAAGGCAGTACCCCATTTCCTGTGCCAACGCTTGCAGAAAAAATATCCGTCATCAATCTCAAGAAATTACAGTTTTAATGTGTCCAGTATTTAATAAGATTCCTGCATTTCTTTCTTAGTTTTTAAAT
Organism: Periplaneta americana; assembly: GCF_040183065.1. NCBI lineage: Eukaryota > Metazoa > Arthropoda > Insecta > Blattodea > Blattidae > Periplaneta > Periplaneta americana. The sequence goes on from NC_091123.1 coordinate 54,360,392, forward strand.
CCCAAGAACCATAACTTTTAATTGTTTAACAGAGTTATTATATCACCCATCGTATTGTACTCGAAGGCCATTATAAAAGCAGAGAATATTCTGGGACATCCCATTTTGCAAGGAAGGAAATAACTTACTTTCTTACATATCCATAAAAGTCATTTACTAAAAATTATAGCTCCACTTCTAATTAACATTTAAAGCCTTAAAACGAACAAAAAATATATAACATAGACTGTTTTACCACGGCAACGTGAAAAAAGAGAAAACGAGAAGCACAAGATAGGCTTAACGTACGTATAAAAGCATTCTCTGCCTGTAATAAGAAGTTATCTACTACTTGGTGGCATAAGAAGAAGTAGACAATTCTACGATGGCTCTTTTCCGTGGGCAGACTCAGCTTGACTTCTAAGCTGTAATTGGAAACACTGGCAAATGGGACTAACTAGTAAGACTGCAAGAGGCTACACAGTTCCACTCTATCTCACTCACCCCCTTAAAAGAATTAGCAAATCGCAAGAGCAAATATCTTGCTTCAGGAACGAAACTTCTAGCGGGTAATATTAACCCCGCCTTCAACATTATTCATCTAGAGAACGGCTTCAAAACTTCGTGATCCTTAACAACTTACAACTTTCATTCTCCGATACAAACAATGCGAATCTCAGACGGAAGCAAAGTAGTTTATTAAATATTATCCATTCGTATATGTTTTGTTCTATTAAATTATTTACTCAGTATGTTTATTTACTTATTTACTTAGTTTATTTATTTAGGTATTCATTTACTTACAGTATTTGTTTATTTATTTAATTATTCTTATTTATTAATTTACTTAGTCTATTTATTTTTTTATTATATTAACTTATTTAAGTCTATTTACTTATTTGCTTATTCATTCATACATTCATTCATTTCGTAAAACTTCGTTCACCCTCACCGTGCAATGGTTAAAGCTTACGGTTCTTAGGCCTTCTTTGCGTTAAGACTAACATATTCTCTGGACCAAAAATAGTGCTATAAATTTGTGGATAAGAGATGTGTATTTTCCTAAAAAACAGTTTTTCTACTTGACCAAAAATTCGATAAATCAATTCATTCATTTACTCATTCATTCATTCATTCCTTCATGCAATTGTCTCATTCCTTTTTTCTACTCAATTCACTCATTCCTTTATTCAATTCACTAATTCCTTCATTCAATTCATTATTTTCTTCATTTAATTCACTCATTCCTTCATTCAATTAATTAGTTAATTCATTCAGTGATCAAATTCATTCAGTAATTCAATTAATGAATTCATTCGTTCAATTCATAATTAATTCGTTCATTCAATAATTTTATTAATCAATCATTCAATAATTCTATCAATCAATTATTCAATCATTCAATTCAATCAATTATTCAATTCAGTCATTCAATTCATTCAGTCATTGAATTCATTCACTCGTTTAATTCAGTCCCTCGTTTAATTCACTCATTCAATTCATTCCTCCATTTAATCAGTCATTCAAGTCATTCGTTCATTTTACTCATTCACTTAACTCATTCATTCAATTC